>NC_092814.1:333563990-333863990 GCF_023375885.2 Dermacentor andersoni
CACCGAAACGCACAAGCCTCCAAGATGGTCGCCGCACGCCGCCTAATCTCGTAGGACATGATGTCAGTTTCGTTTCATTTCTTTGTTTGACCCACACCGTTCCTTTAATAGAGTGATTTCATGCAGGCGCTGGTGCCTTTCTTTATATGTTGTGACGACCAGCGCGCAAAGGTGTTTCACTTTCTGTTAGTTTTATATAAATTTATAGTTGCTGTTTCAAGCTGTAACTTAGCTCAACAGTCCTGCCAACTGTTGAGGAAGTAGAAGTTTATCGCTTCTGATATTGTACGTCTAGTAACTCACGCCAGAAGATGCATCGTAAATAAATGTGCCATGTTCCTTAAATGTAAATCAACTTGCTCCACAGCCAGGAACACAAAAATAGCACACAATTTTTGGAGCAAGATTGTAAGAGGCAGATATATGAAAACAGGAAGAAACTGCGAAATGCAAAAAAATACGGGTGTCATACGGTGCACTTTGAATCGCGATCAAGCCCGATCCGTTTTGAATTTCTCGGTCGCGTTTGGTTCTTTTGCGCAAGTTGCGCGAGGGAACCAATCGAAGTCGAGAATTTAGATCGGGATCGGGCTTGATCGTGATCGAAAGTGGTCATGTGACACCTGTATAATGGAGAATAGTCGGAAATTAATGGCATGATGGCAATAACCTTACACAAGCAAATACATAAAAGACGTGTTGCAACTATCCAGATAAGGGAAAAAAAAACTGCACATACACGACACGATCAATTAATTTGCTCATAATGGAATTGTTCTAGAAGGAAAACAAATATGACGTTTTTTCTTGTACTTCAGCGAAGGAGGGTGAATTAAGGTATCAAAATTATGTGAATGGTACCGTGCCGAAATAAAATGGCTGCAAAAATGATTGAGCACGCACCAACATCCTCATCTCGAATGTGTAAGCCAGTGTGTCCGTCATTAAACAGCTGCAATTAAGCACTTTGTGTTGGGGGTCTTCACCTGCTGTCTTCGAAGCCTTGCAATCGTCTTGTGGTACTTGGAATTTTGCCCTTTAGTATGCATGATGTCCTTTACTGTACAGTGTATTTTGAGGAAATGATGGAAATCCCTGCAATACGTAGAACGACAGGCAGAAGGTAAGTAATACTGGAGGCTTCAAAGCTATTGAATGTAGACGCTACGTTCCTGCGTATAAGCAATACTGCAGCCTACAAAACATGCTGTGTTCCTGCATGTAATGCGTATTTTTTTTGGTTCAGAAAGCACTGTTATAAATGCTAAGAAACAAGGAACTTCTACGGTAACGACTCCATCCAGAAAACATCAAAACACGTATCTTGAGCGCAATCGAGAACAACTAACAACGCTCGAGCGCACATAGCCTGCTACAGAGTTTGAGAGAGAGCGCATTATTGCCATACTGCAAATATTGCACGTGTACCGCTTTAGAAATATCTACATTTCTTTTGCAAAAGTAGAGCACCATATTTTTTCAGCTGTCGCTGCGCGTAACAGAAAGCTCTCTGCCCCGAACGGCATGTGTTCATAGACCGCATTTCTTAATGAACCATTTTATTTTATTTTCTAACTTCGTGATTGCATAGAACGTGCCTCGCAGCTCGGGCGCTGCCGCATCACTGTTATTGCTAACATCACCGCTCAATGCAGCGCATAAAAAAAATAGAAGAATACGAAATTAAAGTCAGTGTTTCAAATGGGTAGCAGCTGTTCATGGCTGCAAGGCCGCCGTCACTCGTTCATGCGGCTAACAGTGACATAACGAAATGCGAAGAGAATAAGTAGTTAACAACGCGCAAAATAACTTGATGTGGCCTTACCATGAAACGGCGATGAAGCAGACGCTGGCAGAGGAACCGAACAACGACGCTCAGGTGCATTTTGTAGGAAGAGCCCGGCGGCGCGGCCTGACTAGGCTTCGCACGTGTTGGGTCGTGCCCAGTGGTCGTGTGGCCTGTCAAGCTGCTAGCCGCAGCCGCAGCCACAGCCGCATTTTTCTTGATGTGCTCTGCCACCTAGCGGAATCGGCGAAGCTTCATAGCTCGGCCGCGAAACGGCTCGCATGTCCACTCTTGTCGTTTATTATGTTACTCTATCGGGCTACTCTTTATCAAAAAACTGATAATGCCGGCGGGACAGGTTTTGTGGCGAAATTCAGCGAATGGGGTTACCTTTCTGTTTTTTTATTTTTGTTTCGGTGACGTCATCACTACGTCACCGAGGAGGTTTGAAAAGTTTGAGGTGGCTACGCCACGTGGTTGCACTGCCGCGAAGTAAACCCTGATGTCTGGAAAAGCTGGATGCGAGTCAGCTCAGCAGTCGCAGGCGATGTAACGCGTATGATTTTAAACCTAGCCTGTGGCTTACAGCACAATTCTAATGTATGATCTGGACACAGAGAGAAGGTGGATATCACTTGCACGAAGAAAAAGACAGCACTTGATGCTTAGATGATTAGAAGTTTATTAACCTTAGGCTAATTGTCTTATGATACTTGTTGAGACTAATGAATTGATGCCGGTGAGTTCGCAATTGCTGAGTTGTGTGATTTAGAATTGCGAATTCATTTTAGTTAACCAGCACATGAAATTCACATTCAAGCGAGAACATAAAAGACCCGTGCACGTTTTCTTTGTGTGCCTGTTTGAATGGGTTTCTGCGCCAGTTAGCTGAGGTGAAGTTTTCAAGGCCGGTCAACTCGGAACGAAATTTGAGAATACTACAAATTTTGAGAAGTTCAACAAAGATCAATCTTTACGGCTACTGAACACGAAGTAAACCCCTAGTATCTCGCTTTGCGTTACATAATGGCTACGTAACAGCGAATTCCCAAATTATATTTGGTTGAAAACTTAGTAAAGAGGAGCAAAACCGAACTTTTCTCGGAAAGAAAAGCTCAGCTGTAATGAAGTTAAGGTAACTATTTGGCACATGGTACCGCCAACGCACTTGCCCTTGCTGATCACCCACCGCTGCATGCACACGTTTTTCTCCAAAGTGAAGAGAAATTAAATTTCGCTTCCGCTAAATTGGTAACAAATGCGTGGCAAAGTACACCCTGTTAAAGAAATGTTACCAAAGCCGCTGTGCATTGGCAAGATTTTGGCAAGTTTTGCTTTGGCAATTTTGTTACGAACTGCCTTGAAACCGCACCTAAGCGAACGACGCGTGCACCTGTAGGTTAGTGAATGTTACGCGAATCCTAGCGAGCCCCCCCCCCCCCCCGCTCCTGCCTACCGAATTTTTTTTTCAGCGCACCGCGGGCAGGCCAACCTCCGAGATTTTAGCGCAAGACCATGCTGGTTCTCAACCTTCTTGCTCGTGCGTCACTTTCATCGAGCATTGATGACGCGTTTTTTATGTTTCGGCATTGTTTTAATCAGTTTTTTTCTTGAAGCAGCCACTCGTACTTCGAAGGGAAAGTTACACACGGAGGCTGGGCTTTACCTACACGATATGAAACAAGACTTCGTACATGCTCCGCAACTTTGTTGCAGTTGTTCTCATTGCTTCTGTTATTACTGCGTCTTTAGAGTTACTGTTAAATCTCGAAGGAACAAATGACAGACAAGAGACTTGAGGAGCAGCACGAACACTAAGTGCGGCTGAGTAGAAAAGGACATGCGCGGATATTTCAGTGCTTGTCCAGAAGCTAGACACGGTCAAAACTATATACCAGTTTACGACTATAAAGCCGCAAAGTGCTATATAATAGAGGGCGTCTCTGATAAATCATGTGTTGACTTATTACGGTGAACCGTTCAATCTCGTTAAAAAGAGGGAATAATTTTGTCGGCGTTTCCGGTATAATAATAATAATAATAATAATAATAATAATAATAATAATAAGAAGAAGAAGAAGAAGAAGAAGAAGAAGAAGGAGAAGAAGAAGAAGAAGAAGAAGAGGGAGAAGGAGAAGAAGAAGAAAAATTTCCAACATAAGCGAAGGAGAAAGCTGTGCATGAAAAAAATTGCTCTTCATATAGACAACAAGAGAACGCAGACAGCTGCGTACAGAGCAGTCAGCTTTGACCGGCATCATTGGCGGCGTCTGAGGGATCAAAGTGATTCGAGGGAAGCGCGTGAACATACCTTGCGCAGATCTGCGACGCCTCGACTCTCGCAGCTACAGATGTAATGGTGAGCCTGGCCGTGTATGACGTCAACTACTACCGCAGATCCACTATGTGCGATCCTGTGTGAATGAACACGACCTAGTCTCGGTTCCGCTTCCTGCTGCGACTATCAAGACTTCCAGCTAACCTCTGGAAACAACTAAAAAACAAAACCTCGCTCAACATTGGATTGCTAAGAGTTGCGCTATACGATAATAACCATCCAGTGATTTGCAGATTCTGCGCAAGATTCGGACACCTTGAGAAATACTGAAGGAACAATGAGAGATCCTGCATCTATTTCTCCAAAAATCACCCACCAGAACCGTGCCGGACAGAAGATCAATGCTGCCCAGCATGCTCTAGGGAGGGTAAGGAAGAAACCCATACTCACTGAAAGGACGACCAAGAATGCCTAACGGCTAAAAAATGGCGTTCTCGGCTGGAGCCCCAATGGGACTCGTAAATGCCACTTGCCAAAACACACTAAAAAAATGCTCCCTAATAAATGGCCCACCGCAAAACAAGTATCAAAAAAGGCAACCACTCGAAATACTTCACTGCAACCTAGCACCCTCCACAAAAGCAAACGAAGCCCTCAGAATACAACACATATCACAATACGACATCTCAATAATTCAAGAGCCCTACACATATAAAAACAAAGTCATTGGGTTTCCCATTAAACAACGCATAATAGCAACCCCTACCACTTCCAATACTGCAATAATTATCCACAACCCAATTATTCAAATCTTTCCCATTTACAACACACCCTCAATTATTTACGTCGGACTAACATGGGAAACGTATGAGTCCAAATTATCAATGTATATGCGCCCCCAAAGTATGATATTGAAACAGTCTTAACCACATTATATGCATTCATAACTCAACATGACAATATCTTAGTAGCGGGAGACTTCAACTACTCAAATCCAGCTTGGGGTAGCTTACAATCTACTTCTAGGGGTGATCTCCTATTAGAGTTCATTACTACTCATGGTGTAGAAATTATGAATTCACTGGATTCCTCTCCAACATTCGAAAGCGCCAATGGGAGTAGTTGGATCGATCTCACATTAACCACACCACAACTTACTGAACACATACGACATTGGCAAATATAAGACGAAATTAACAATAGTGATCACAAATACATATCATATGAAATATTCAATCATAAAATCACCCGATCGAAAAGATTAACTCAAAACGGGGAATTTAAAATTCTGCAAATCCTTAAAACCGACCCTTGGTTGATTGAAACATCAGAAGCGCAGATAAACACCATAACTATACCCCACCACGTGATCACTCACTTTTACTCGAAAATTCAAAAGCTTAAAGACCAACACTCGAAATATCTCGATTGCACACATCAAGGTTCCAATAAGTGGTGGACACCACAGTTAGAAATAGAAAGAAAAAAGTTGAGAGCCCAAAGAAGAAGGTATTAGAACGCCAGAGACGAAATGAGAGATTGTTATAAACGTATATATTTAGAAAGCCTTAGTAAATATCAACAAAGCATCTCTAATGCAAGAACTACTTCATGACGAGAATTATGTTGTAAAATTTGTGAGTGCCATCCATTCTCTCTCCCGAACAAAATAGCAGCAAACAAGCTTAAAACCAAATCTATTATTCCAGCCATGAGAAAACACGACAATACCCAAACCGCCACAATGCAAGTATCAATTCAATATACTATTGACACATTATTCCCAACCATTAACTTTAAGAAAACACTAAATAATCAAAACTATCACACCGAGCTCACACACCAATACATTTCCTTAACTATCAATGACACACCATTCTCAGAACAAGAAGTTGACACTGTAGTCAGTCAGCTAAGGAAAGACGTTACACCGGGTCCCGACAATTTGTCAACGTCATTTATACAAACATTATATTTACAACATAAACAATTATTTCTCAAAGTATTTAATGCATGTCTATCCCTCAGGCATTTCCCCGAAGTGTGCAAAAATTCAAATATAACTCTTATTCCAAAAAAAGAATTGGATAACAGCAACCCCAAACAGAACCATTATAGACCAATCGCCATTAATTCAATATTTGGAAAGATACTTGAAAAGTTACGAAACGACAGGATATATAATTTTCTACACAAGCACGATCACTTTCCCAGCAATCAACTCGGGTTTGTTCATAACTCCTCCACTACACAAGCATTAATAAATATAAACGATCACATTAAATCGAACAACAAAGAAACTTCACTTATAATATTACTAGACATTAAGAATGCATTCAATCAAATACAAAACCCAACTATTAATAACTACGTGAGCGAAGCAAACTGCCCAAACAATCTAAAAATGCTTACTTTAGACATCCTTACAAACAGGTCAGTAACGTACAAAACAGAGTCCTTCGCCGCGTCAAAATACATATCGAAAGTAGCCCCACAAGGCTCTTCATTATGTCCATTATTATGGAACCTGACGATTTCAGATCTGAGCACTACCTTTCCACCTAATACAAGCCTACAAGCTTTTGCGGATGACATCATATTAACAATCAAAGCAAATACACGCAAAGCATTAAAGGAAACCTCAAACCGAGCATTAGAAATTATTAACAACTGGTCATTTTCAAAATAACTCGAATTCAACATCGTAAAATCAAATTTCGTGATCGCAGGCACGAAATACGAAAAACGGCCTCCCATAATGAAATAACGAAAATATTAAATACTCTAAGCAACTTAAAATATTAGGAGTTACATTTGACAAGAATTTAACATTGCTTCCACATCTAGATTAAATTAAACAAAGAACAAATAAGCTGACAACCAGTTTAAACACATTCACTGAAACAAACTGGGGGATGTCTCCTAAACAACTAAAATATATATGTATTAGAGCTACAGAAAGAATAATAGCTTACGCAGCACCAGCATGGTTTAGTAATCACTCCCACATCTCTCGCAAACTTCAAAGTATTCAAAGGCTTCCTTTAATCAATATAACAAAACCATTCCGTACCACACCAAACAAACTCTTACCGGTCATAGCAAATGTCCCACCAATAAAGCTAACTCTAGAAAGAGAAATAAGAATGTATAACATATTACACAGTCATGATACATTCAAACGGGAAGGGAAAACATATAGACAAAACGAAATAGCCAACAAATTTGACCTGAGTTCAATACACCCTACACAGAGAATCGTAATGAGTCTAACAAAAAACACCGACACTAAAATCAACAACCAAATATACACGGATGGATAAAAAGCTGGCGACAAAGTTGGTTCTGCATTTATTCACTTAGACAGAGTAAATAGTGTAATACATCAACAACAATATTCACTTCCAAGTCACGGTTCTAACTTTGAAGCTGAAGCTTTAGCAGTAATAAAAGCATTAGAATACGCCATACAGTGGCCGCGCAAAGAACAAATGCAGATAGACACAGACAGTGAATCCTGTCTAACAGGGATAAAAAACCCTTCAAATTACAACCCCTTATTACAGCATATAAAAACCTTAATGAAACCTAACTTAGACAAACATTATATTAGAATAAATCAGGTCAAAGGACATTCTGGAATTTTAGGCAACGAACAAGCAAATGAACTTGGTAAGCAAGCATCCACAACAGGTGAGACGGTACATTTACCGATCACTAAACCCTTCATTAAATCACAATTGTGAAAACAGACGTATAATATCTGGAATGAAATATGGCAGAATGGTCTAGACAAAACAGTTCTCTACGACTGGATAAAAAACATAAATCTAATACCATCATATTTTCCCACAAATTATTACTTATCACAGGCATTAACACAACATGGAATATTTCCGTTCTATCTTAATAAATTCAAAATAACTGACAACTTTAAATGCAAATGCGGTAAACAAGCCACTTCTTTCAATCACTATTTAACAGACTGCAACAGGACAGACACCTATCGTAAATAACTCCAGAAAACTCATCCTAATATTGTCATGTCAAAACCGGAAATAATAAAAAACCCGTTCTCTTTAAAGATAATTGAAGAAATGATAAAACATATAAACGAACAGCTCGTGCCATAGAAAAACAAATAAAAACGTTCTTTCGCACGTGCGACGGACTATAACTCAACTCTGCCTCCATTCTGAAAAAAAAACGTCACAAACAAAACAAAAACGCAAGAACAAGACGGAAGAATTCTGAAACAAACCAGAAATCCCCCTCAAGCCCAGAATATCGGAAAATGGCCAACCATCTTGACAGTCAGCCGACTTTGACTGTTCATTCTTTATCAAGCTCACTATGCTACATCACTACGTAGCATCTGCAAGCTCCCAAGTATCACTAGAGACTGGTGCTCTCAACAGGGAGTCTGACCCCAAGGGAACAGGGATACGCCTACCGGCACTGGCCGAGCGGCCATCGTTGAGACGGCTATGCTCCCTCAAGCAAAATCCAAGGACCCTACGGTCCCTGGCCCTCAGGCACCTAGAAGAATATTAGAAAATGCAACCAGGAACTCATGCATTTTAAAGACATGGCGGCCTCATCGAGCATGGCCCTGCCTTGGTGTATGGCAGAACCTGCAACCATCACGGATAAACACAACGGACTTTCGCCTGTCCTCGGCTTAGAATGACAAGCTTACATAAAAAAAAAAATGAGAATGGAGCTAGCCTTAAACCTGGAGTGGTCGGCGGGATCGGCTGGGGCGTGTGTCGGCCTTGTGGGCTCGGAGGCGGTGGACCCCGACACCCATTCCTATTCCATTATATTAGTGGTAATGTCCGTCTCACACTCGAACAGAAAGAAAAAAAAAGCTTGACGACTTGCCAAAGGGCCACCGACCAACCGAGGTGGAGTTTCCCCTCCCGATGGCAAAGTCAAAAAAGAAACGTTCATTAGTTATTTGTCTTTCTCTTTTCCATGTTTCCTACATGTTGTTTCCACCTTTTTAACGTATCCCTACCTAGTTCTTTTCGCATTCCAGACCCTCTTCAGAAATGACTCAGTCGGTCATCTCAACCACGGCACAACCCCTCTGCAACATAAGCCCAACCCATCAGTGACAACACACTTCTTGAACACATCACATTTGTAAGTCAAGATCAAGACTGAAAATATTACTGTAACAACTGTATTCCCTTAACAAAGCCCGCTTTGCCGTGCGTTCCCTGGCTCTGGTTTCGCCTGGTGGTAGTTCTCCCCTCCCTTTTTTTTCTCTTTTTAAACCAAATTCTCTTGGCATCCGCCCTTTATTTTACTATCGGTTCAAGCCCGTTATACCTAGTGGTGCGGGCTTGAGCTCCTTTCTTTTATATTTTTCTTTTAGCTCCTAAATAATTTATGTCCTGCTGAGACTACGCGATTTCCTCCACCAGGAGAGCCGTGAGGAAAGCATGTGCGCAGATACATCCGCATCCCGTGTTGGCGGCGCACATATGCGCGGCGAGATGGAAATTAAAGATATAAAAGGTCGGTGCACAAAGGTGGCGCGATAACCGCGGTGGATGCGATACGTGCATGGCTCTGCGTAATTGCTTCTTTCCTCTCGACAACGATACCTAAGCAAGGTACGTGGATAGTATGATTGCAAAGATATCAGCCATGAACGGTATAACACGTTCTGGTTACATTAGTTTTCGCAACCGACAACCTGTGACCGTTTTTACAGGGAAGCTGTTTATGGGGACCCTGTGCCGTCGTTGTCGGACTCCGCTAAAAAGGGGCCACGTGACCTAGCCGGATAGGAAAAGAAGAGCTCAACAGGGGAAAAGGGGTTGGAGTGACTCCTTTCCCCCTGTGAGAATGCTATCGTATACGCGGATCTCATACTCTTGTCAGACGGTGCATTTTCGGCGGTCGAGGCAAATCGGCATCAAATTTATCGACGTTTTATTACAACCTGCCCTGAGAAAATCAAATTTTACGGTGGCGGTTTGCGGCCAACGAACAGTGCCCACCGATTGAAAGGCGAGACTGGGAGCGCCTGGCTGCTGGCAGTTCTTGCGCCAGAAAGAAGTGCCGGCAGCCACGTCATATATCAAACTAATCAAACATAACGTCAAAACAATAGCCGCGCCCGCATCTGCAGTGGTGGGCCTTGCGCCCAATATACACACAATGCCAATAAAGAGATACAATAATATGGTTCTTATTGCACGCCAAAGCTTGCTCTCATTGCTGGCGCGCAAAAAGGCGAGGAACAATTTGCACGCGAAAAATAAAGCACGGCAGGATACAGACAGAAACCTCACGCGAAAAAAAAAGCACTACGAGAACCGCAAGAAAAAAAGTACTCCTAAGGTATGCACACGACGAGAAGCACGCAAAAGGAAAAATCAGGTGAAAGAAGAAATCTGCAATATAGACTGCTTGCAAAGTTTGACTTGCATGGTGTAACACTCGGTCTAACTAACCCAGCTTCGCTGTTCCACCAACTTCACTGACTGGAGGTGGCGGTGGTTTTCTAAAGATGTTTGTCGCCCCGCCCCCTAAACAGTAAGAAGTAGCGAAAACGGTTACATGAGCGTTCGTCGTTTTACGTAGGAAATTCTTTACAGCAGGAATATTCCTGTCGCTGAAACCTGGGCTAGAGGTCTCAGGAGACAGGTCAACGCTTATCCACAAAACTAAGGTGTCACAGGCAGGACATACTCGAATGAATCAACAGAGCACGAAAATGCAAGCCGCAGCGTGGTGTCCAGCTGGACTTGCCTTGCTCAGAGCCCTGAGATCGAAGGCAGCGCCTCTTGACAAAACATTGGCTCAAGGCCTCGCCATTGCTTCTTCACACAATCTTGATCGTATAAAAAGGAATAGCGCCTACGCTAACTCCAATCTGGTGAACCGAAGCAGCACGAGGCAACGGCTGGTGGATGCTTTGATTTTCGTCATAGCTTGAATGGTTTCGGGCTTACCGTCGTAAGGAAGTCAGGTTCCGCTGTTGTTGCACCGCCGATAAATAGTGTATCTAGGAGTCAGCCAGCGGAACAACTCCTGCCGCATGTACCTGACCGTCAAGCTAAAAGCTGACTGTTCAAATTATTTTAGAGCGCAACTCTCTGGCGCGTGTTCCTGCGGCGCGCGTCGGCGTCGTCGTTACCGAGTGAACAAACACAGGGAAGGATGAAAGAGCCAGCACGAAGCGCTAATAAAAGACGGGGATAGCCAGGAAAGCGAAGAAGGCGGGCATGGCAAAAGCGCGAGAAAAAAAAAGCGTAGTGCCACGCAAGACTTGCTCTGCGCGATGGATAACTACAAGATGGCGCCCGAGAAGCGCGCGTAGTCTGTTCATCGATGACACCACCGATACTACATGTAGAAACAAAGCGCTGCATGAGTGGAGGTATGTCCACGGCGGTTGCTGTGAATTGAACCGACGAATCAGCCACGCGCTGCCTCTCGCGATTCTCCCGATTGGCGAGGCAGTCGCGCCACACTACGCTCTGTTGGCAATGTGCCACACGAGACCTATTGTCCGCGCCAGCTAATGTAACCCGAAATGAAAACATGTGTACAACCCGCCGTTATCGCTCAGTGGTTATGGTGTTGGGTTGCTGAGTACGAGGTTGCGGGATCGAATCCCGGCCACGGCGGACGCATTTCGATGGGGGCGAAATGCGAAAACACCCGTGTACTTAGATTTAGGTACTCGTTAAAGAACCCCAGGTGGTCTAAATTTCCGTTGTGCCCAAACTACGGTGTGCCTCATAATCAGAAAGTGGTTTTGGCACGTAAAACCCCATAATTTTAAAACACGTATACAGCTGCGCTGAAATTTCGCATTGGGGATATAATCGTCGGTGAATTTTTTGAAGTTCTTCTCAACCCTGCCCCTATCGGAAAATGGAGGTAAACAAAGCTTGTCCTGTCTGCACCTGACCTTCGTCACGGTAAAGTAACCCACAGATAATAGGGACAGAATGCTTAGGCCTCCCGCTCCCTAAGCTCGGGATCTTCTTCTAGTTGCTGTCGGATTGCCTGGGCACGGCCGGCTTTAACGGCTGGATCGGCGCGCCCACAGCGAGCCCTTTCACGGGCGACTTCTCGCCGCCGCTCGTCGAAGGCTGCCAGTTCCTCTGGTAACGCACAGCGCATCGCTGTCGCGTCCGTTTTCCGAGAATGAACTGAATGGAAGGGAAGCCGGCGGGGGCAGCACGCGTGAAACCCTTTCCTGCCTTTTCTGCCCTTTCCCTCCCCGGCGGAAGGAAAACGGCTCTGCTTGGTTGCGCTCGTGGCGTGATCGCGCGCCTATGCCGCTTTAATCCTTGCGAATTCTTCAGGCTCAGGCACCGGCACAGCTTCCAACTCATCAAACCGCCCTTTCCCGCAACTGCTCTGCTCTAGGAGCAAATGGCTTTTTCTGCGCGCACACGACGCCTCCGAAACTTCAGAGCCAACACAAGCTTCGCTTGAAAAGCCTGATCGCCATTGCTAAACGGATTCAAGTGTCTGATTCAACGGTCAGGCTTTCGGTGCGCAGTAGAATTTGGCGTCATCCCCAAGTCATAGACCTACATCCTTCCATAGGACCTACGCAACCAGACTGGTTGTGCGGTTCAGTGGATCAGGTCACCCTTAATGTGACCATACCATACCCAGTCATAGACCTACATCCTTCCATAGGACCTACGCAACCAGACTGGTTGTGCGGTTCAGTGGATCAGGTCACCCTTAATGTGACGCGAGTTCTTATATTCCAGAACACCACTCTTCTTTCCCCCATCACCTTTCTATCCAATTTCCTCCTTTTTATGATGCTGAGCAATGATCATGGGTCAGCCGAGCGCTGTAGACAGTTACGGCGCAGTCATCAAAATTTCCTCTTTGACATTCGAACTCTCTCTCTCTCTCTCTCCTATTTACCTATACTTACACGTGCTACGCTCTTCTGTATGAGAGCGTCACTGAGATGGAGACTAACAAACAGCCACAAAATAATTAAAGAAACTCATTAAAGGTTTTTGCTGCGGTAGCATTGGTCAGCATCGAAGCGCATCAGCTGATACGAGCGTATAGCCGTTATAGAAGCGGAAAGCGGCGGATTGTTGAGGCTGCAGAATGTTTTATTGAACATGGTTATAACTCAGGGATAAAAAAATCTGTATCAAGATTGTGACGAGTACAAATTGGAACTCGTGCGAAGCATCGCTGCTTTGTCGTCATTAGTTACGTCATTAGCACTAGTCGCCATTATGCCGTACAATATTTTGCGCACCTGCACGCACGCCTCATGGTTTCTATGAGCAGCTGTCGAAGATCTCGTGTTTACTTATATGCTTTGCCATCTTCATTTTTCTAGCTTATGGCATTGTCAACAAGAAATAAAAGTCAATTGTCGTCAAGTAATGCCGAATCCTAGTTTCAAATAATGCAGGGGATCCTACTTAGGCCGTGGCTTCGCATGTGCACGTACGCTGGTACAAATCTGCACGGTAGGATGCGAACCACTACTCGTACGAAGGAAATGTGCCCAATTCCTATGTATACAGGCCAAACTGCGTCTGTTTCGATGCGATTGTCTTGCAGCAACGTCGGGATTTTACATTTAAGAAACCGACTCAACGTTTTTCCAAAATACGCTGACGGCAAACAGCCAATCACGAGTCCAATGGAACAAGCAATCAGAAGCCCATACAAACGATTGATGTTCAAAAGAACAACCTTTATTAAAAGTTCTATAGGTTTTATCTCCCCATGTGTCAATAGTTGCCGCTGGACATATCGCCTTGTCCGGAGGCCGCTGAGGCGGAAGACGAAAATGAGTGATAAGATATTAAAAGTAGCTGTGCTGTTCAGCTTGCACCCAGGACGTACAGAGACAGCGAACTTATACCACAGGTCGCAAATAATGTTCCCTCTGTCTCCCTCTCGCAATGAGTGATTGAAAGTAAGCTTCAAGAGGAAATGGTAAAGGACTACCAAGGGTGTCAAGCCATGGTCTGCGACTCAGCGTCATATGAAAGGAGTAAAATGATAGGAATAAAATGGCTATCATGATAATGGATGCCGAAAAATGAAACGGGACGGCACAAACAAACAATCGCCGCGTGCTGTCCACGTCCCGAAATCACACTTCGCCTCAAACTTATCTCCAGTCATATTTGTCGCCTATGATATTAGTCAACACGAGAGCAAGTGACGATAGGCATAGTTTCCTATATGCAAGCCACTATAGCGAGGGCTCGGCACACTGCATCAGGAAGTACAACCACTCAGGCTATATTGAAGCACGATAGTGTGTCGACCGCTGGCTCTGGGGCTCTGTGAAGCCTCGGTGAACGCCAGCATTGAGGCCATCGGGGAACTGACTCAAAATTGGGCGTTCGGCGAAAGTGCGACACAAAGAATGACTTGGGGGGCTACCTTCAGAGTTCCAATACATTGTCTACCTTCAGGTATTGATGAATGACAGTCCAGCAGTCGTAGCCCAGTTGATCCAACTGCACGCCACCGTCGGGCCGGACATTGCACTCGACCGCTTTCTTGACGACGCCGGTCAGGCGCATGTAATCATGAACGTCGGCAAGGCCGAGACGCCGCTGGACGCCACTGACGAAAGCCGCAGCTTAGGCCTCTCCTCCTAGCGATGCCCTGGCTCGAACGTTGTCGACGAGTACCGGGTGATTCGAGAGGAGCTGGAAGGGCCGCGCGCAGTAGGGGCCGCGGTCTCCTAACACGAATCTCATCGCTCGTTCGACGAGACTGCAGTTGCGTAGCATGATGTCTTGGGCAACGAACATCTCGGCGTAGGCTGGTGCGCAAGGGTGGATGTCCAGGCGAAGGAGGTTGTACTCCTGGGCCATTCCTGGCAATAGACACCCTAGGAAGGCCGCGCAAAAGTTTTCGTTGAAGCCCCTCAGAGAAAGCTTGTAAAGACGGGGATTGGTAGTGGCACGGGCGAGCACCGGGTAGACGTCATCGCGCAACTGCACCATCGACTCCAGCATGATCTTGGTGATGCCGAGGTTCGAAGTCAAGGCTTCGCACAAGGCAGACATAGAGCGATTGGGGGGAGATTCACCGGGAAAATAGACATGAAAGTAGTCGGCGTGAAAGTGGTCAACCCGGACACTGAGCTCAATTGCTTTCAACGCCGACGCGCTTCTTATGTAAGCGGACAATGACGCAAAAATGCTGGTGTGCAAGAAGTCGAGAAATACGGTAAGCGATGTGACGTGGTTGCAAGTAGCCGGGACATCCAAGGCGCTTAGAAGGTCAGTCATGTGAGAACTGAGAATGACGGCCGTCACTTCGCGACAGTCCGAAACCGCTGGCAGATCTCGAGGTCCAACGCGATGGTCGCCGATGCAGACCCTGTGGGCGAGTCCGCATTCCCGTTGATATACCGACTCGAAAATATGCGTTCTGCGCATGAGAACTCTAGCTATTGAGATGAAAAAAGAAAGAAAGAAGAAAGAAAAGGAAAGTTGTAGTTTCTTCTGAAAGGCGAGACATTGATAACGCTACAGATCACTTTAAGATGTGACGTAAGCAAAGTACGTACACGTCGCGAAAGTTGCCGTCATTGCGATTGAAGTGTGTGCTCGGTGGTCTGGATTGTCAGGATTCAAGAAAAGGATGCTGACGTCTTACTTTAATAAATTGTCATTGGTCGGTGTCCGTTCTTCTTGGTTGTGATGTATGTCGCCGGCCAGACAGGGTATCCGTCCAATTCTCGCTTTCATGCGGACACATATACCCAGCGCCGAGCACGACAATGTGGTCGTGGTGCTAAGCAACCAAAAGCGTACGCGTATTTAATAAAGTTTACCGGGAATAGCCGACAGGCAGAGAAACCTTCGAATAGAGTCACGGTCATAGAGTTTCATACATGCACTACCAGAGGGAGCAGTGGCGCTAGTGTCTACGGGAACAGCAAGCAGGGCAGTTCAGCCAGCACGGAAAAGAGGGGCAGTGTTTGGATTTGCCTATATCCTTCGTCCGTCTGTCTTCAAACGGCTTCTTAACTTTGCAATGTGGTAATTTTTAAGCACCCTTTATAAATAATTTAGTAAACATTAATAAATCTGCCCAACGGCAGAATTAGAAGTCGGGACCTTTAGCACAGAAGCCTTATATTAAAGATATCGCGCTATGGACGCATGATCGAGAGAGAGTCTTATTGCGTTCTGCATTAACAAAATGTATAAATTACTTAGCAATATAGTCAAATTTAGACCTGAAGATAACACGTTATAAACGAAGCCGCAACAATGTCTGAATCCACAAGCACGAAGATCAGACACATCCATGTACTACCCATCATTGCCATGGTGGGCGATCGATCACAGCGCCAGAGATTCTGTCTAGCAATTGCTGTAGAAACTCTATGGTACCAGCGTTCATGTGCTTGGGTGAGTTTTGTTTTGGACTATACATATATAGGAACTTAACTGCGTTGCTTGGTGCATTGCACCATATGATGCGTAAACGCATAAGTGTGTTGGTTATACTTCAGCCCACGGCATCAAATATATATGCACAGCTTTACATTGGTGTTAAGTGGCGCACTCTTTTGGCACTGTTACATACGCTCAACTGTACGTGTAATCATGGCAATTTGGCCTTTGGGTGTAGAGTAGCTTTCGATAACAAGTTATATTTGTGTTATATTGCTAGTTAGTCGTATTTCACTTCAAGAACGTCAAGAAAACATCAGACACGCGAATAACCGTGCAAGCCTACGCGCGCATCCATTATTAGTAGTTTCCATCGACGCCATCGTTGCCACCATCCTTGATTATCCGCGCAAGCAAGAAACGTGACGGCACGACAGCCTCGTCTTGCGCCGAGTGAGAAATCGAGAAGTGTGTGATAAGTCGATGAAAAAAAAAAGCGTCACCGTCAAAACTCTATACAATGTGCACGGGTAAATATAGTACATTGCATGGCACCATTCGTGGATCTCGGGTACCGGCACTGTGCGTAAGCGCGTCCTTGAATTCACGTGATAATTACCGAAAAAAGATAGCTTGCTTAGCGCAAGCACGTGAAGAACGAATAGACCAGACAAACAGTAACGATGCTCTAGAGAAAATTGTGATTGCTTTTTGTTGTTTGTTTCAGTACGTACGACAGCACGCATTGAGAGAGTCTGTGTGAATGAGGGGCAGCCTGGTTTTTTCACAAAAAATTTGAAAGGATTTGCGGCTTGACCTGTTCAATATTCCGAAGCGGGACACGCCGCGGTTGGAAGGTTCCGGATTACACATTGACCATCCATCTTTCGTTGTTCAAACAGCACCGAAGTCCAAGTGTGCTAGCTTGTACGCACTCCATCTCTGTAGATTTGCCGTCGTCTCTTGTGAAAGCGCTACGGTGGACCTGACGTCAGCAGCAGAAGATCATATATTGAGGACTGTTTTGTTATTCTCGAATTTCAGTCTTTACGTGAAATGAATTTACAAATTGAGCATATAACCGCAAGCGGCATTTCGCCGTTCCATATTTACTGCACTCTATTAGCTCCGAGAACTACCTACAAGGGCGCTGCGAGCGCCGCTCGCAGTACGTCAGGCCACAGACTAGTGCTGTCGTCTGCTGCAGTTCGTGCGGTGTCTGAACGACATCTGCAGTGTTTTCGTTTGTTCACTCTCGTTCCCTCTGCTTGTATACTTATGGCGGCCGTCTCAAATATATTTTTGTGACATCTTCGTTCGCGAAAATTTATTCTGCGCTTGTTTCTTAGACGAGAATACAGTTTTCAAAGGCAACGCTGCAGTGCCAGGCGAAGGAGCGCAGACCAGCGCATTGCGGTTTTTCATGAGCGGATCGGCAACCGCAACAAGATAGCATATCAGAATACACTTATTATACCATACATGCCGCGGTGCGACAAGTATGTCACAAACGCTGGCTATATAAGACTTCTACAACAGTTACCTTCATTTTAATCCGCTAAAACAGGTTTCTTTACGACGAGAAGTTCATTATAATATCGAATTCTTGCATTTCTTCGCCGAAACGCTCGGCATTAACACGAGGACATAACACTGCAGTTTAGATTCTATCAGCACCACTTGATCTTTAACTGCTTCTCAAAATTAGGCGGTTCTTCACGTGTTTATTTTAAGTGGCGCTAATTTGAAGTAAAGCTCATTGAGGCTTACGGCTGCTTGCGGAATATGAAAAGGGATGTAGCAATATATATTCGCTTTTTCGTGCTACACGTTCAACTGATTGAGCAATTTACTGGTGTTTGATGCTTGAGGAATATACCTGACGAATCTGTTCGGCGAACTGACACAGGCTGCTAGGCTCAATTTTTTTTTAAACATGCCTTTTGGACAGTTAGATGCAGCCAGAAAGAAATCGAAGCGTCGCTCATTAGTAGTATGGGACATATTGAAGATATAATTCCGCAGTGCAGGGTCGAAAATCAAGTGAAATATGTAAGGCTTGTGGTGGCTTCCTTATGAAGATTTTGGAGGTTCTTTTTTATGTACTGACGAAGCGAATAGTTCACCGTTTGTATAATGAAACAACGCTGGTTCGAGATGTGGTGAGGCAGAAGGTGCTTGAGCTTTCCTTTTCTAGGCACCCAAAGCTGCGCTGTAATACCTCGAGTATACTTTAGGCATTGCAATGGGCCCTGTAAAAAGCTGCTTCATGGTTTCAATTCGAAGTTGTATGAACTAATGGATTTCGAGAACAATGTGTGCCTCGCCATAAGGAATGTCGGTTGCTACCGTTGCGTGATGGGTGTGCCATAATGTCGATAATGGCTACTGAGGGCAACCATGAAACATGTAATCGCTTTCAGTTTATTGGCTCTCGATCTTAACCACGAAACATTTCTTTCAGGTCATTGCTACTATGATATTTGTGAATTAACTATGTAAATGCTCTACATGACGCGCCGTCGTGTTAGCAGCCATGAGAAATTCGTTTACTGGCGACCTGTTTCAGAGTGCGGTTAAAGTAGCGAGTTACGTTGACAGACACAATCAGCCTTGCGTACACTGAACGCAGCTGCGTTGGAAGCCGGGAGCCACATGCATGGCACTCGTGCAGGTTGTTTTCTTTCGCTGCCGGCGCTCGTTTGTGTGCTTAGAACGGCTCCACGCTTCCAGACAAGGACCACTGCGGAAGGCGCGCCTCCGTCGCCGTGCCCAAAGTACGTGGACACTTTGTGCACAAGCGCATGTAACCAAATACCAAGCAGCAGCCGCCTCGCCGCACGTATGTCGCTCAACGGGATACAGGTGCATTCTTGCCAGGGGTGGCGGCATTCCCATGGCGGTGGGGGCGAGGCAGTGTTTACGCCGTCGAGCAAACGCCTGTAACGGGAGACCTGGCGGCCACGCCGCGCGAGGGTGGGATTCTGAGGCACGACCGGGGTTAGTGGCTCGATGGGGCGATTCATGGGTTCGCAGGACACACCGAAGCACCGGCCGGCTGACCCAAGGCGTGTAGACCCCGCGCAACCCTTACAAAAAACTCTGAGAAGGCATTTAAATATCATTGGTTCATGTTTTTTTGTATTGAGGAGTCATGGAGAGTTCGTTCGAGAATTATTGGGTTGAGTGTTGAGGGCTCTTGAATATTGGCCACTGAAATTTAGTTGAAACACCATTGGGTGTCTCAATGTTGAATAATTCTTAAGTTACCATTGAAAGTCCATTGTGGTTAGGCAGCTCATTGTGTCCCTGTTGTTGAATTGTTGTTGAGTTACCATTGGCGCTGCATTGAAATGACGTTGTGGTAGTTATGTTGATCTGTTGTTGAGTTATTATTGCCACAGCAATGTGACTGATATTTCGTTGGGCTAGTGGATTTTTATTCATATATTGAACTTGCTTTGCTATTCGCACTTGCATGCCCCGGTGCCTGCTCATAACTTTCCCTAACACAAACAAAAGCAAAGGAGAGACTGATCAATTCGAAGTGCTTTTATTTACACCAGAGGTGCCTGCACATGAAACATTATTACAGGCACAATTGCATGGAATCTGGAAACATAGGCTAGTACCTTCAGCACACTGAACATTGTAAATATATCTGAAAAAAAATTTACATTTGAATTCAATCAGAACAATCATTGTGGCCTTCACTTGTGACTTAAGTTTATGACTAGAAGGCAAAGCGACTCAAAAGGAAGGGCTAAAGCATACCCTTTTAACAACTAACTTTGAACACATGAACTCTTGAAGCTGGCTTGCATGTGTGAACAAACAGAAGACATCTTAATACGTTACATTAAAATGTTTCGCACACCAACACATCACAAAAAGAGTTTTGGCTGTCTGTGAGAAGGCAAAATAGCAATAGACTGGAAACAAATGACTTCGCGTAAATATATACAAGCTTTAGCACTCATCTTTCACCACAATTAAAATTTAATGAAGTACCAAAGTAGACTTGTCTGTTTGAGCTTTTTGTCTTCGAGATGTATATGTTTTCATGTTTTCTAATTGTTTTATTCACTAACATCACTCAACTTAGCTATTAATTGACGAGACAACATTTAGAAAGTTGTCGGGCATGGTGATGAACACCTGAATCATGCGTTTCTGATGAGCCAGGTTTGCTTTCTTCAGAAATAAACTTGTAAAGCTTTTGTGTACTGAATGCTGCTTACCTCCCTGGCACAAGTCAAGAATTAACTGCACACCATTTAATTATGTTAATTTGGGGTACAGAAGAGTCTGTTGGTGACATTTCCTCAATTTAGTGAGCTCATTATCAGTTCTTTTTTCTGGACTTGCACAAACCTAATCAAAGCACTTCTTGGGACCTTTTTCACTATAGCGAGCAACTAAGTGGTATCTCTGTCAATAAAGAGATAAGGCAAGGCTAATACCTTGAACGATAAGAAAATATAATAGTTTCGCACAGAAAATTGGTAGTAACACACAGCTAATACAACTCCAAACAGCCAAATAAATGGTCATCTGCACTTGCAGTATCAAGTAGCCCAGACATAGTCATTAAAGGATGAGAAAAGATTCCAATGACTGGACAGCCAGACTGGTGAGACAGTGAAAAACGCAAGTAAGTGCATATAGGAAGCATCAATTACCTCCATTGCACAGAAAAAAATTATTAAAATGTCACCATAATTTTGCTGTGTAAAATACATAAAGGTTGCATAAAAGCTGGGGCAAAGCAGTAACTGAAAGACGAAGCAAGCTACAGCACCCGCGTTGAAAAAAAAATTGCAAGGAAAGTGATATACATTCATATTTAGGCTCACGAGAATTTTTCTCCAGTATATACAAAAAGAACGCATGCACTTACAGCATAAGAAAGGTTTCTGCGCCTAGAAAATGCAGCACAGTACAGAGGAGCGTCATGATAACCGAAAAGTAGAGCTTAGTATGCTTTAACACTACGAATGCTTGCATACCTACAAACAGGCATGTGAGATGTCATGCCTTGATTGGATGAAATTCATAAATCTTACACACAAATAATGTTACCATCACCCTTATTGAGGTCCAGAGGGGACTCCTTGAAGTTGAACTAGAAAAATGTACATCAGTGTTAAAAAAAGAGAAGATGAGACCTTATGGCGTTCTTCCAGAAATAAACAACGCAAATAACTTCATGTATCAATTCTATGGACACTTCGGCAATTTGGTGTACATACATATTTTACAAACCACCCAAACGGAGAGCAGAAGGATGAATTATGGTAGCAACACAAATGAACGCTGACTCAACTAGAAGATTATTCGTGAAGACAAAGATTTTAAACACACTGCAAACTTCACACAGAAAAAGCCATAGAGGCGCAGCAGAAACAGCTCGGCACAACAAAAAAGGAACGAAAGGCATGTCCTGTAGCATAAACATGTGCTGCAAGAACTAAAAAAAACACACATGAAAACTGAAAGACTTGTCCTGTAAGCGATATTTAACGAGAAATGCTATATCAAGTCTTTCCCACTAAGGGTCACAGAGATCTTGCTCATGCATTTTTCTTCGTCATCAATAAATAATGCTTCCATAATGCCTCTTGTCTTCTGGTCTTTGTGATGAAACAATCGTTCGTTCTGCCCTATACCGCAACACCAGAGGAGCCACGGAAGCAATATTTATTGATCACAAACGAGACAAATGCATAACCAAGTTATATGTTGCCCTTAATGGGAAAGTGTTTCAGTTCTCAAATAAGTATTTCTGGTTGCGTAGTATCACTTATCCCACAAATCTTTCACTTTTTGAAAGATCTGTCCGAAAGTTTTCGTTTTTAACGGACGTTTATTCTACATGACACGGCTTTTCTATCTTTTTTCTTGTCGCACGTGGCTGTTTCTGCCACGATTGCATGGCTTTTTATCTTTGTCAAGTCAACCAGTGTGTTTAATACCTCCGTCTTCAAAAAACTTTTAGTTGAGCCTGCGGTCGTGTGTGCTCCTACCTATTTCGTCGTCCTCCTCTGCTCGCACTGCTGTTTCAAGTACGCACGTATCACTTGGTTATGCTGATAAGCATTCTCGCAAGAAAAAGGAAATACTCCCCCTCTAAAGGTAGCGCATCCTTTACAACTAAAAGGCAGAGAAAATCTAAAGTAAGCCATGCGACAGCTAGTATACCACAGAGCAGTGCCAAAAATGGTTAAAAATCCCCCCTCCTACTCTCGGATGAATCGCGTTCCCACTTCAACGCAACATATTTCTTAGAATTTATTGAGTGCTTGACTAACGGCAGCATTTCTGCCTTTCGCACGCATTTGAATCGCCGAACCACAGTTGGCCCTGACGTAAGGATTTTTCTTACGCGAAGATCAACAGAGATTTGACTAAGCGGATGATTGCTACCGTAGACATATGCATAGCATTGCAGGACACAGTTGACATAGTTGACACCTTGCGACGCTGGGATCGACATAGATACTTGCTTGAAATAGTCTTAATCCAGAACAGGTTAAAAGCGTAATTTTGTGCGTGATGACACAATGTCGTGCGTGACACTCCTACCCTAGGAAATTAGTCCGACGCGGTAAGGTATTGGGTATGGTAAGGTTGGGCAAGTTGGGGCCGGTCGCATAATAATGCCACAAACAGGATCACAGAGAGGGGAGGGAGTGAAAGAACAGGAAAGCGCTCATCCTGCCTTTTTATTCACCCGTCTGCGTGATCAAGTGTTTGGCTCTAAATTCGTTATTATTCGACACGATGGTTGTGCTCACTTTGCTTAAACACTGTGTCACAAGGTGGCGCTATCAGTACTGCAGTCCAAAGCCTTGAAACAGCTCGCTCTCTGCCTTGCGCTTTTTCACGGGACGCCCGTAAATATTTGAAGGCACAAATCTCCAGGGGTAAAACACAAAATTAATCTCAGATGATGATGATGATTGGGCATTTTAATGGCGCAGCAGCCGTGCAGCCTATAACGCGCAAAGCGCATGCTTTTCGAAGTAGCTTATTTGTTCAAATGTGGTGCAATGATGTCAGTGGCCAAGTAAAACTATAACAGCATGAAATGTGCTACAGTTCCTGTAGGATTCCTGTGACTTTTTAGTAGTTAAAATTAAGTTCATATGGCACAAGGGGTCCATCGCTCAATAAGAGCATGGGATGGAGAGTGATTCATTGTCCGTAAAATTTTTAAAAATATTTTTGTCTCAATTTTTCTAAGCCCGAACATGTTAATAAAATGTGCAGCACGTTTAAATATTCGCCACAATATTGGCATGTTGGACTTGGTTTACTATTTATTAGGTAACTATCTGTCAGCCTTGTGTGACCAATTTTTAAACGACATATGAATACCTCGTAAAATATTTCTCTGTGGTGACAACTGCCCATTCTCGTAAAACGGGTTTTATGCAATGAAGTTTGTTATGTTCTTGCTGATGCCACAGTTTCTTCCATTGTTTTACAACTGCTATTTTTAATGTGCCTTTTTATTCTGTCCAAGCTTGCAGGCCCCATCATATAGCTCCAGATCTTTGGTGAAGGCCACCATAAAATCTGTTCTATAATTACCGGGGATTCCTACATGACTCTAAACCCAGCAGAAAGTGACCTTTAAAGCGCCCTTGTGACACTTGGTGTATTGATCTTCTATTTTCCTCAGTATATTATTCCTATATGGTACCCTAGATGCGAGAGCTTGAAGAAAGCTCAAGGAGTCACTAAATTGACAGATTGCTCATTTTCTCTTTTCAGGATGTCTTCAAGAGCTCACAAGATGGTATAGAGATGGTATTTGGACGGCTTGGTATTTGGGCTCTTCGCTTCTCGGATCCACAAAGAACACTGGACGCCACAGCGACACTTGTGATCGATCAACTCGTCTGCTGGCAACAGGGGTCAGCCCCGGAAGGAAAACTACATAAGCAGCTTCCTCGCTACACCACTCTGGGATCTGGCGCCGACATGGCTACAAGAAATTTACGCCTACTTTTTATGCAGGATAGTTACTCCTACCGTTTTGTGAAGGGCAAGCCATTTAAAAAATCGGCTTCAGATCCCATTGCATGCTCACTGTTCGCTGCAAGCAAACTTTCTTATTTTGGGTTAAGTTGCATTTTTAGCCCTTGTTGTCTGTCTAAGATTTGCTTGCTGCTTTCTGGAGATGTAGAACAAAATCCAGGACCCCTTTCAGCTGAACAAGAACAGCAAATGTTTCAAGCTATTATCAAAATTCCATTGATGATGCAAGGGCAGTCCGACATACTAAATGAGAGCCGCTGCCTTCGAGCTAATCAGCAAGCTATGCAACAAAAGATAAACGATTTGAGTGTCAAAGTTCAACTCGCTGAGGAAACGGCGTCACGCGTGACATCACTGCATGCCACGATAGAAAGGATTTCATGTCGTGTTGACTCGGCCGCTTCTGCACTTGCCTCAATGCGCGATAGCGAAGACGACCTATAAAATAGGTCTCGCCGGAATAACTTGATTTTTTTCGGCCTTGCGGACACCGCGAAGGAGACATGGGCGGAATCAGAAGAAAAAATTACGCCCTTCTGTACAGAGAAATTAAATTTGTCACTCGAACTAAAATCTATAGAGAGAGCACATAGAATAGGGCATTAAGAAAAGACCATTAATAGTAAGATGTATATCCTTTCAAGAAAGACAACGTGTCCTTGAGGCCGCCTCAAGGCTAAAGGGAACCGCATTTGGCATTAGTGAAGACTACTCAAAGAAGGTTTGTTTTGAGCGGAAGAAGTTGCTTCAGTTTCCTAAATCACGTGGCAGTGATTTCAAACTTATCTTCAATAAGCTAATGCTGGCTCTGAAGACGTAATCGAGTTACACGGATAGCCATCACAGTTTGCCACATCTCGGAAGACAGCTCACAACCTGAATTTCAGTGTCGTGAATTGTCGAAGTCTAAAAAACAAAACAAAAAACAAAAAAAGCATGAGTTTGAATCTCTTTTGGAATCGACAAAACCACATGTAGTCATTGGCACAGAGTCATGGCTAGATAGTTCAGTCTACAACGGCGAACTATTTCCGTCAGACTACACTGTGTGCAGAAAAGTCCGCAACAGCCACGGTGGTGGTGTCTTTGTTTTGATCCACAGCAGTCTCAGCAGCACTCCCATCAACGTAGAAAGCTGCCTTTGTGAAACGGTCTGGTGTAGGGTGATGCTCGCAAACGGCCACTCTGTAGCAATCGGATCGTTCCACAGGCCCCCAAACTGCAGGTCAGCAGACCCCTTCTTTCAAATGAATGTCATCATGCTCTCGTTAAACACGACATATATTATTCTTGGTGGCGACTCCAACTTTCCCCATAATTAATGGGAAAACTTTCAACCGCAAAACAATTCCTCAGCTCTTATTTCCACAACATTTTGCGAGCGGATAAAAGCCAACTCTCTCTTCCAGTTCGTTGAGCACTCAACAAGGTTAGAGTGAGCTAAAGAAAGCATAATTGATCTGTTTCTCCGTAACAATCGAGATCTTGTGTCCAGCGTCACCGTAATTCCCGGTATAAGCGACCATAAAGTCGTTACTGCAAAATTAACGTATACTGCTATGCACCGAAAAAGCCCACCACCACGGAAGGTGTTCTTTTATAACAAAGCAGATTACTCATCCCCGTCTCTGGAACTTGACGGCTTTTTACCTGAATTTTGTCGACACACCTCAAACATCGATGTTAATTCTGCCTGGTGTTTGTTTAAAGCTAAGCTATTGTCATTAGTTCAAATTTACGTCCCATCACGCATCGTACCTTCCCGACGGCAAACTCATAAGCCATGGATGAACCACAACCTTCGATCAGTTATTAAGAAAACACACCGATTATATCGCAAATATTGCACATGCCCGGATTTCGACACGTATCTTAAGATGAAAGACCTAAGCAAGACTATAAACAAAGTAATGAGGAAAGCTGAGGCTACATACCTGCGCACACTAGGTGACAAAATAAAATCTAATCCGAATGATCTCTGGAAGTATGTCAAAATAAAAGCAACAATAAAGTAGCTGTGCCTGATACTATGGATGACGTAAATTATGGTGATGACGTAACCAGCAAAACTGAGCACTTTAATCACTACTTCCAATCAATATTTTCCGGCACTGCTGCTATTGTGAAAGACTTACCAATTCCTACCGACTTCGAACAAATGGAAAACATAGAAATAACAGAACAAGGAGTTGCTTCACTGCTCAAGAACATTAAAGTTAGTTCCGCATCTGGTCCTGGTCACATTGCAAACTATGTCTTAACGAACTGTGCTGCATCCGTCGCCCCATTTCAAGTAATTCTTTTTCAGGCATCCATCGAAGAGGGGTCCCTGCCTAAAGATTGGAAAAGTTGTAACGTAGTACCTATATTTAAAGGTGGCGACAAGACAAATACAAAAAATTACAGACCTATTTCACTTATTAGGGTCTCATGTAAGCTACTAGAGCATATAATTTATACCAACTTGATAAGTCACTTACAGGGCAGCGAATTCTCTTGCCCCATGCAACATGGGTTTCGCCGGGGATTCTCGTGTGACACTCAGCTAATCGAATTCACCCATGATATCGCATCATCAATAAATAACGGACACCAGGTTGACTGCATATTTCGGAATTTTCAAAAAGCTTTTGACTATGTTGCACATAACCTTCTACTGACAAAACTGTCTGCCATCAAAATTCCAGCATCACTGATGAGATGGCTCGAGGCGTATCTGACTGCTAGAAAGCAGAATGTTGTCTTTGAGGGACTGACCTCATCAGAGACTGAAGTCTTATCGAACGTTCCACAGGGGTCCGTTTTGGGGCCCCTGTTATTTCTGATATTTATAAATGACATAGGAATGCATCTTTCCAGTCACATACGCCTGTATGCTGATGATTGTTGCATATCTCGCGCTATTACGTCCCCTGCCGATTCAAATATCGTATAAAATGACCTTCTAACAGTGTCCACGTGGTGTGACAGCTGGAGCATGAAATTAAACTCTGCCAAGTGCAATGTCATTCGCTTCATTAATAAGAGGGCACCGCTTGTTAAAAACTACTTTCTAAACACTGCACCATTGATCGAGGTAAGTGGTTACAAGTACCTAGGCGTTGTTTTTAAAAATAATCCTTCTTGGAATGGACCATATAGAGAGCGTGGCGTCTAAGGCTAGTCGTATGTTAAATTTTCTAAAACGTAATTTCTCGAGAGACCCCCTATAATGTAAAGGAAGCGCTTTATTTAACAAACGTTCGTTCGATGTTAGAGTAGGGCAGCTCTGTCTGGGACCCAGAGACAAACACAGCCATGAATCAACTGGAACGAATACAAAAACGCGCCGCCCGGTTTGTTACCGCCACCTATGTGACTCGGAGCTCATCACAAATACGTGTTAACTTGGGATGGCCACTTCTAAAGAACCGACGTAAATATTTGCGACTTAAACTTTTCTTCAATATTTACACAGGCAAGACTGGTCTGTGCAGGGACACATACATGAAGAACCCAAGTTACATATCACCCAGAACAGATTATTCGATAAAAAACAAGAGTACAAATGCTGTATCAATCTATGTAAGCATTCCTTCTTTCCAAAAACTGTACATGATTGGAATAAACTGCCGCCTCAAATTGTCACAGCAACGCCATCTGTGTTTGAAAATTTGTTGCCGAAACATTGATATGTTTAGTTCAAAAATTTGTTTTGCTTCGGACAGAGTAGGAGATTAGCCTTTCCTGTCCATGGCTTTTTGCCTTAATCGCTGTGTTTTGTCATTACATTATTATTAGTACAATTATTATTATTATTATTATCATTGCGTTGTACTATGTACTAAATTGCATTTATATTGTATTTCATATTAACCTTAGGTGTAGTGTTGTATTAAGTACTGTATTTTCGAATATCAATATTTTGTGGCACTATGTATTAGCTGTATCCTTTTGTACTATCAATCATCTGTATTTCCGTGATTTGCATATTCCTTCCCCTACTCTAATGCCCAACATTGGGCGCTGTAGGTATGTAAGTAAATAAATAAATAAAACAGATTTCTGCAGTAAACTCAGTAGCCTGACTTGGAAGCCTCATTTGTTTTTAAAATTGATATGATGTAGCTGCAGCACCTACGTTATCATTGCTTTTTGATCGATCTGTAAAATATTTCGTGCATAAATTATATTCTGATTCTATTTCAAGATATTCATTTAATAAAGCCTCTCTTGGCGAAGATTGTTTTCTGTTTTTTGTTAACCTAAATCCTATTGCGTATGATTCATCTCCCAAAGAGAAAAAGAAGGTTCATCTTGCAAGAATTGATGAGCTAGCTCGTAACATAGGTGTGCATTGAGTTTTCAGTACTTGATAAAAAAGGAAGGAATGACGCCCTGTTTGTTGCTAAAATGGGTTGCAAAGCGTCGGGTTGTAAATAATAGTCTACAAGGATGCGTCGAACAGGACAATACCCTCACTATGTATGTGTTTCCAAGAAGTATTCTTCTGTGTTTCAATGACAACTGGTTGGTTTCTGCATACAAGCTTTGTATGGGAGGCGTACGGAACACGCTAGAACACAGGCGCAGTCCAAGATTATGAACCGGGTGAATAGAAACATTCGAGCGGAGCCATACATAAAACATCTGTAGTCAAATTGCGACTGGATAACTGCAGTGTATATGCGAAGCAGCCATATTCTGTCTGAACCCCATGGCCCATGGAATACGAGCTTTATTACATATATGGATCTGAGAGATTTCTGTTTTACATACGCGATGTGCGCTTTGAAGTTGAACTTCTTGTCAAAAATACATCAAGAAATTTGTGTTCATTCTTTACTGTGGTTTGTTGTCCTTGAATATGTAATGTTGGGTTTGGTGCGAGACTTCGGTATTGGTTAAAAGGTACGCATACTTTTTCTGGGCAAAATATAAAACCATTTTCATTTGCCTAACGCACAATAGAGTTTACGTCCAGCTGGAGTTTTTGCTCCCAAGTAACCATTTTACAAGAGGAGGAACAAAGTTATATGTCCAAAAGGAGGGAACCTTGGGCCAGTTGGTCAGACATGTTTAAAGAGGAAAATAAACACGACTTCAGACGGGACGTGAGGAAGGAGTAGACAGGACGAGCGGTAACTAGCAACTGAGGTTTGTTACCATGAAACACATAGCAGTAAAACGTCGCATCTGCGCGCACCGTGCCTTGACATACTGATGAACAAAAGGACACACACATGGCAGAAAGCACCCTAGATGACTATAGAAAGCTATCACCTGTTTGAGGGCGGCCCTTCTGAAGTCATGCCAGCACAATACAACTGAACGTTTTCATACCCAATTGAATAAGTTGAAACAGGCAGGCTTCCCTTCAGCCCTTCTTCTGGCAGTGGGTGAATCGCTGTGGTGGAAGCTGCGGCACAAGGCGCGTAGGCAGGAGCAGGCAGCCCCCCTCAACAGACACCCCCTAGAATTCATGACCTATGTGCACAAAATGGCTCACAACCTGAAGAAGGTGGTGGCTAAACAGGGCATTCCACTCATGTTCTCAGCCCCCTGCAAGTTATGCCAACTATGTAGGCGTGCGGCGGATGGTCCGCGCAAGGTCGCCTGCACTAGTAAGCGTGAGTATCAGTACGTGCCCTGTGCCACCAATGTAGTGTACCAGTTTCCGCTGCAATGCGGCGGAAGGTGCTCAAGCCGTTTGTTAACCATTCTTTCAAATGTTTTTCCTCAACAGCTGGTTAAAGCAATGGGATGATAACTGTTGGGGTCTGAGCGTTCCTTTCCAGGTTTTAGAAATGGTAATGGTAGTACTATCGCCTTCTTCCATGCTTTTGGAAAATAGCCTTTCGTCGACAGCCACTTGAAGAGGCGTAGGATTGTGTCGTGTGGTCGCGTGTATGCGTCGCAGCATTTCATATTGTACGTTGTCCGGACCTGCTGAATGACTTTTTCCTAAACTGATCGCATCGAAAAGTTCAGTTTTTGAAAACGACAGTTATATGACTCAGTACTGCTCAATATTGTACGAAGATCTTTCTTTTCTGCTGCGGACCTTATCTTAGAAAACTCAGGAGTGTAGTGAGTGTCACTCGAAATTGCAGCAAAGTGCTCGCTAAGTATATCTGCTCACCCATTAACATCCGTTTTTTCGCCAAATATACCGAGTGTGTATTCTGTACGAACACCGTCAATTCTAACTTTTTCCTAGACTAATTTACTTCTTGTGCGACTGTTTATCGAGCTAACATATTTTGGCCATGACGCTCTTTTTGCTTTTGTTTAGCCTCACTTCGCTTTTGTTTAAACAAGAATCAATTTTCTAAAGTTGGGTACCTGTTCAGAACAGATCACGCACAGTTTTGTTTCCTACGAGCTTTATCACATGCTTCATTTCACCACGGTTTTGGTCTACGTTGAAGCTTCCCTTGTGTAAGTGGTATGAAGTTTTCACTGCTTCTAAAATTTGTTTCGTTATCGCATCACATAAGTCGTCAATATCAAGTGTTATGACATTGTGAATCCATATTTCAAAACATTCCAAGAAAACAGACCAGTCTGCTTTACCCAGATTCCATGTCTGTCTTCGTACTGGCATTGTTGGAGGAGCGTTAATCGGAAGTTTTGTAGGGTAGTGGTCACTACCACGTGGATTTTCCCTTACGTATCAGGAAAAAAAAACACAGCAAGTGACGGCGTGCTGCAAGAGAGGTCAGTGCTTGAAGTAGATTGTATTTTTGCAATAAAACAAGTTGGCTTTCCATCGTTAAAAAGATACACATTGCAGATGTCCAAAAATTCTTCTACCATTTTTCCCCTCGCGTCGATGTGGCTACAGCCCCACATGTTGTTATGAGCATTAAAATCAACCAATAAAAAGAAAGGTTCCAGAAGTTCCTTAACAAGATTTTCTAGCTCGTTACTTGCGATATTCTTACCTGGTGATAAATACAGGCAGCGTACTGTCATTATTTTTTCTACCTGAACCTTTACCGCAACAGCTTCTAAATTAGCTTTAAGCGTCACCTTCCGCACTGGGACTCCTCAAGCAACCACTATAGCGACTCCACCCGATGCGACGGATGACTGTTTCCTGTCTTTGCGAAAGATGCAGTATCGACGCAGAGGTTGTTTATGGGAACCTTTCAAATTAGTTTCTTGCAAACATAACAGAAGCCTCAGCATCCTCGAAAAGATGGTAAATATCATCAACATTAGTTCTTAAACCACGGCGCCCTAACTGTACAATAGTAGCCATATTTGATGAAGTGGATCATTAAGTACTTCACGAATAAATGCCATGTAGAAAGTCACAAAGATAACATATGTAAATGAGCAAAAAGCTTGCCAATATGCCTCTCAGGTCATGTCTCCTTTGGAGGAGCAGTGACAGGAAGTCTACCCTATTTATGTTTTCCAGGGGGAATAGATTAATTTCATGTTTGCCTACCAGATGTAGGCTCTTTTATTTGATCCGTGTCTGGGGGACGCACTTCCATAATATCGTCGCCCTTTGAGAGTTCATCCTCGCTGGTGCTTGGTGAAGGCGCCGTTTTCCTGGAAAGAAAGAGGTCCTTTGGCACCGAAGTTGATATCTTTGTGGCCTCTACCACGCGCTGGCTGCCACCAGTCCCAGCAGAAGTTAGCGCGCCTCTTGGGAGAAGGATGCAACGTGCATCTGTTTTTTCTCTGGGTGAGGGCCGGAGCGCTGACACCTTGTCCAGCAGCTCCACCTGGGTTCCATCTGACACCATTGGCAGTGCACACCCTCATTGCGCAGCCTGTGCGGAAGTGCCTCTCTCGGGAAACGCGACTCCCTTTTTGGTTTCAATCTATGTCATGTTCTCCCGTATCTTCAATGCAATCACATCTTTTTCTTTTTTCCACTCAGGACAAGATCTGGAAAAGGCCGCATGCTGATCGCTGCACTTTGCACAACTCGTTTGTGCACGTTTCATCACCATGGTCTGTTTGACCGCATTTAGCACAAGTTGCTCGTCCGCGACATGATTAAGATCCGTGCCCGTATTTCTGACACCGAAAGCACAGGCGGGGATTGGGAAAGTATGGTCTCACTCTAAAGTGCAGGTAAGCGGCCTTAACGGCACCTTAACGGCATTATAGTGTTGGAGGTCAGCATAACGTGTTTGGTTGGAATTTCATTCTCATTTTTCTCAATCTTACTCTTCGTCCAGCTAGAACACCCTGATCACTCAAGGCTTCTTCTATTTCCTCGTCTGTGCATTTCAGGAGTTCTGTATCTGAGATTACACTCTTAGCGTAGTTCAGTGTACGATTTCAGGAGACCGACACAATGTTGTTGCCGATCTCAAGTTTCTTATCTGTCTGCTATGCTCAGCCGTCATAACTTCAAGCAAGAGGTCTCCAGAATTCATTTTGCAAGTCAGACCAATACACTCGTGGAGTGCTTTGGCGATAAGGAAGAGGGACATGCTTGAATGTTTCGTTCATTTTCAGATGCAATGACAAAAATTTTGTAAAGATAGCACTAGGTTAAGTGAAGTTCATTACCTCGGTCCGGCGCCTTTTTGGCCTCCGATCAGGTTTTGCTGAAGAGGGGATTTGATCCATAAAAATACCTATACGTTCAGTAGCTAAGCTGGCCGCCCTCCGTGGAGCCCAACGCAGGAGTGTTTTAAAAACCACTAGCCATATGTAACTGCTATAACCATATGACTATGATCAAGCAAGGCCATACCCACATGGTTAACCCTAGCCACCCAGAAACTTGGAAATGAAATGAAGTAAATAGAAGACAGGAAAGATAGAATAGTGTGAAGGAAGGCTAAATATTTAATAGGGGGACAGGAAAAGGCGACTGCCTGTTTCCTCCCTGATCGTACAAATTCATTCACAGCTGATGAAGTATTAAATAGGAGTATATTTGAGAGTATTTTAGCGGCAACAGTGAATGTGTAAAACTTCGTCTTGATTACCATATGCTAAGGTTACGTGTGATTTCACATGCCACAGGAACCGGCCCCGAATTTTTCGTACAAATGGGGCCTTAAGTTTGCTAGGAAGCTAAGGGTCACATATACTGCTTGCCCTCCACAATGGGGCTGGTTTCGCTGACCACTGCAGGGATAACTTTCCGTACGCCAGGAAATGAAAACATGACGAAGTCGCACAAGGATAGAATTTTTTTTCAACTGTGGCCGAATCACGTATCCGTTCAAAATACGGTGTAAAGACGCTACAACCAGCTGTTGTCTCGTTCTTGAAATTACTTGCCACAGCGTATCAAGCCACTCATGTCGCAATTACCATGTTATAAAGTTTACGTGGGCTTTGCTTTCAATACGTGACCTTAGTTTGGGTCCTCCTCGTATCTATCAAAGTGGTCCTTTCTTTCGTCTCGCAAGTGACTGATAGATTTAGTGTCAAGTTTATCTATGTATTATGACATGCTACAATGCAACATGTTTGCCGTTATATATATATATATATATATATATATATATATATATATATATATATATATATATATATATATATATATATATAGTCTGTACCTAAGGCAAAGTCAATAAGCAGCTCGGAACCAACGTTTCGAAGAGGAGACTCATCACTTGTCGCGTTCTAGGCTCCGTGTTAATTCGTTATTTGTCGACCACAGTCGGAGAGAACAAGTGGAGTTATATAATAACGCGTGACTCATCCATAGAGTTGAGGATCCAGTACGCAATGTCTGCGTAGAACTGTAGTTGACTTTAATCATATAAGGTCTATGGGCAACTACTTATCTTCTACCAGCATAGGCGAGAAAACGACGAAGTGATCCTATTGCTGAGTGTTTGTTCTCCGTCAGCAGTATTTTCTGGTAATTCTCGCTTTCTTTCGCGGAACACTGTTCCCTGCTCGACGGGAATAGAAAGGGAGCCACCGCACTCCCACCTGATGTAGCGGCGCTCGCGTGGGCAGCCTCACGGAAGAGGAACTGCCTCTCGAGCGACACCGAGGCTACCCTGATAGACTCGACCGAGAGCGACGACAGCTCCGACGACGACTACGTGACTGTCCTGAGTCAGAAAGCAAAGCGGCGGATGCTTAGGGCCTCTGTGGACACATCTACTATGAGGACTCCGCAGTGTTCGCCGGAGTACACCATCCTTTTCTTACCTGTGCTACCCTCCGACAACATGAGGTTCCTCAACAGGCAAGTTGCATCGGTTGAACTCGAGAGACTGTTGCCAAATGGCATTGAGGACGTCCGAGTCAACCATCGGAAGAATGTTGTTGCGGTAGACGTCGCTCAAGCGTCGGCGTTAGATTATCTGCGAGCTGTCACTGTCCTTGGTGGCATGAACGTTCATACCATCATCCCGATGGGAAAAGAGGCTACTACAGGCGTCATATATGACATTGATGCGGCCATCTCAGGCGAGGATTCACCACTTTTGATAAAGACTGCCAATCATGGGACCCAAATACTGCGCCTGGCCCGTCTCGGAAATTCCAGATGCGTAAAACTAGTCTTTAAAGGTGGCTGCCTTCCGTCGCATGTGAAGGTGGGTCATTTCCAACATGCTGTCCGGCCCTTTGTTCCCAAGCTGCTTCAGTGCAGAAAGTTCCAGAAATTCGGTCATGTGAGCGCCGTCTGTGGAAAGTCTATGATATGTTCCCGCTGCGCAGCACAACACTCTGCAGACAACTGCCAGGAAAAAACTTATGTGTCCAAACTGCCAAGGGCCCCACGACGCCTCATCAAAAGATTGTACAAGAGTTAAGACAGAACTCTCCGTCTTGAAGAAAATGGTGAGGGACCGGTCGACTCATCGTGAAGCAGCTGCTGACGTCAGGCAACGTCGTTCTCGTCGCATACGCTCATCAAGGAATTCTGCTCTCCGCATAGAGAATACGCGTGCCGCAAAGCCTCTTGCTGTTGAATCCGCTCCAACCCCAGTGTACAATGTGTCCAAACTGCGTATAGATAATGGAGCAGCTGAAAATAATACCGTGGATGAAGAATGGCCATCACTGCCAAGGATAAGCGCTGTGGAAAAACTCCAACAAGGAGTGAGACCACAATGCTCCACCCCTCACCCAGATGAGCTGACAGAGTATGACCACCGAATTGTAACAATGCTCAAGTCTTTGATAAATGCGATTCGCATGCTTGTGGGCAACTCGAGTACGCCAACAGCTCGAAGCGTAGTGCAAGCGTTGGATGCCCTGAGACCAGTACTTGCAAATCTTGCGTAAGCACAATGGCTCTTCCACTGCCTTCAGTCCGTGATGAAGTGCGTAGTGCGACGATTTTCCAGTGGAATGCCAGAGGACTTCAATCGTGGATTTCATGTTTCCGTGAACACGTTTTTACCAACCGATTTCTTGTAGTGGTAATATGCGAACCGAACGTGTCAAAAGCGCTAAGACTCTCTGGATACGAAGCATTTATGGCGTCGACGTTTGGGCAATCCAGCAAAGTAATTGTTTACATCCGTACAGAATTAACTTATATTCCCCACTCGTTGCAGCCTCATAATGGAACCCAATACGTGTGTCTCCAGATTACAAAAAATAAAGTGGCCTTCACCCTTATCGACGCCTACATCTCCCCATATAGTCGGTCCGACGGCGACCGACTGCGAGACATCCTGACGGTCACTTCTGGATCCTGGATTATCACGGGAGACTTTATTGTTCATCACTTGGCTTAGGGAAGCTCCAGAATAGATTCCAGGGGCCTAAAACTTGTGGAATTTGCTTCCTACCATGAACTCAGCATTATGAACGATGGCAGTCCAACGTACTTGCGTGATTCGAACTATGACAGTTGCTTAGATTTGACTTTGGTGTCACGGCAACTTGGTCAAAATGTTTGATGGTTCTCTGAAATCTAGACTCATGGAAGTGACCATATTCCCACCTATTTATGAATCACTGGATTTGGAAGCTTCTCCTTTTCTACTTCACGACAAGTAAGGTGGTCCACATATAAGACAAAGGTGAAAGAGGCATGCCAAGAAGGATTTACCTTGCAATCCTTGGACTTGCCGATGTTCTACCACATACAGTAAACCTTTCCATATAATGCTGACGACATATGCATATGGGCCTCAGCAGTTACGCGTCTTCAGGTGCGTGCGCGGCTCCAAAAAGCAGTGACCCTAACATCATCGTACCTACGTGCTCAAGGCCTCAGCATTTCGACCGAGAAGTGCGCCTTAGTCGCTTTTGCCCACAAGCCCATGACTTGGTACCCCATTTCTATTGACCACCAACCAATTTCCTACGCAAAATCTCACCGATTCCTAGGCGTTATTATCGACAGACTTTTCATGGAGCCCCCACATCTCATACTTGAAAAAGAGGCTTGCTTCTATCGCCCATATACTAAGGTTTCTTGCCGGTAAAACATGGGGCACATCCGTGGCATTTATGCTTCAACTATACAGGACACTCTTCCTAGGATACTTGCGATATAGCACACCAGTGCTGTCCAATGTTAACTCTGCCTATGCCAATGCTAAGTTTCGCTCGTACCATCACGTTAAGTTACTGGCATACACCAAAGAACTGTAAGTGTCGTTTATACAGCCTCGACTCATCACTGAAACTTAAAATTACCAGCAAACCTTTCACGACAGGACGCAACACTGCTGTGTCGGCTGTGGGTAGGAGTAACCTTCACCAACTCCTATAGCTATCGTATTGGAATGGCGGACTCACCAATGTGCGCTAAGGCAAGTGTGAAGAGACCATCAGTCATCTTCTGTGCCACTGTTCTCGCTTTGATAATCAACGTCAGACTCTCCAGTGTGCCTTGAATAGACTGGATGGCAGGCCATTTGCGGAAGCAAAGATCTTGGGAGCCTGGCCTCACAGTGCATTAGCCCAGAAAGCAGTTCGAGCGCTTTTTCACTACCTGAAGGCAACAGACTTGAGTGCCCGACTATAGACATCCTACACCTAACTTAGTGCATGTGAAAGTGCGGTATATACTCATGTTCTTTCTCTCTCTCTCTTTCACTCCCCATTCTCCTCCCCACGTGTAGGGTAGCGAACTGGACAAAGTCTGGTTAACCTCCCTGCCTTTCATTGTTACCTTTTTTTTCTCTCTCTCGCTCTTCTACCAGCATTCTTTTTTCTTTGTTTCTTGCCTAAACCTGCATCTACTACAGCCCGAATTCTGGGTACAGTATGAACGTTGGGCACATCCGACGGTGTGTTCAAGTCCGTGATCAGCTACGACCACGCGGGTGGTTTCGCCATCACGTTTGAGGACCGAGTGTCCTTACCTGAGAAGGTTAGTAGAATGAAGCAGTGGGTAGTGGACCATCAAGAATGTGCTGCGCGTCGTCGAAAAATGGCACCGATATGTACTACAGCCTTTGTCGATAGTATGGGGACTATTCCGCGCTTTGACTCTATATGTTCTTGGGCCTTTAGGCAGGGTCCACGGTGCATTCACGAAACGCCCTACATCTGGATGTTTGAGAACGACAGTTGTTTATCGTAATTTCTCAGGAAGTTGGACATTTTGGTTTACACAGGATTTATCGTAAACAGCCTGTACATATCCAGCTTTTTTGGACACGTAACAACTAGCGCTCCAAGCGGCCGCGGCACAAAGCCAGAACGCTTTCAATGGAACGAGCGGGGTTTTCGCGAATAATTAAAGTTACAGATGCATTATTGAAAAAGCCAGATAACAGACATGTTTTAGAAGAAATCCACACGAGCGAAATGCAGTGACCACGCTGCGGCAAGCTAGAATTTTTCCCAGAGCAGTTAAACATTCAACAATGGAAGCCTATGGAATCGACGAAAATTTGTACTTGATTTCATAGTCAAAAACAGTAGCTGTAATAACACCACGGCTGCTATCGTAATAGTCGCTGCAGCATATGTAGTCCGAAGACTCAGCTTTCGACCGATGCTTTTCTCGACCATAAACACATGGCGCAACACATTTTCCAAAAGCGATTTTTGAAACACAGTCCTACAAATTCACGTGGTATATATAAAAACCCGAGTGAATCCCTTGCGGTAGCGTTGGAAGCCGTGGCCGACTGGTTTAATCGCTCGCACCTATAATTCAGCGTCATGCTGCGGTTTGATACCGTGCTGAGTGATACTTCTTTTAACGCCACGTAGGACTGAGTTGGACCGTCGCCCAACAGATGGCCGGAACACAAAACTCAAGACGTGGTTTTTCAGGAGTGCTGTTCAAATATTATATTTTATATGTTTACTGCCTAAAATGTAACAATGCTTTGTCCATTTGTTAAGTCATCGGTTTTATTATCAGATTTTATTCCTTGGAGAACATAACGACAAGCATGCATATGTTTGTGTTACGTTAAAAAGAGGGGAAACTGCGTGCATTGTAGCATGGACATACTCAGGGATTCTGGACATTGCACCTTCACCATTCTGTGGAACATCACGGCAGTGCACATGCGCAACTGAATGGGCAAAATTTTAGACAGTTCTATTTCAATATATCGGCCGAGTAGCAACAAGTTTCAACAGCATATGCATTTATGGCACTTAGTCGGAACATTGGTGGTGCGTTAAAGCAGTGTTTTGGTCGGGGATGGGCGGTTACGTCACACGACAGGTGCAAATGGTTTTCTATTCTCTCGGCACAGGGCGCATTCACTCAAAGAAGCGCAAAATTTAAACCGGAAAGTGATTTATTACAGCTGGAGTTTGAACGGTAATTCCAGAGCGAGTGTCAGTCATTTTTTGCCCGCGCATGTTTTCGTGAGGCAGCAAGGAAGGAGACAGAGTGTATATGCGTGCGTAATTGGGTGTGTATTTGCATTTGCGTGAACGCGCGTGTTAGTGTCTCCATATTTGAATATGCGTGCGCACGAGTGCGTGTATGTGTGTGCGAGCATACGCGGGTTTGTGTGTGCGTGCAGTTCCTTGTGCGTGCGTGCGTACATTTTTCTGCACGTGTGCATGCGTTGGCAGGTGTAAATGTGAATACAGGCGAACATGCGCCCTCTGTCTGTCTGTCTCTCTGTGTGTGTGTGTGTGTGTGTGTGTGTGTGTGTGTGCGCGTGTGCGTGCGTCTGCGTGCGTGCGTGCGTGTGTGTGTGTGTGTGTGTGCGTGCGTGCGTGCGTGCGTGAGTGCGTGCGTGCGTGTGTGTGTGTGTGTGTGTGTGTGTGTGTGTGTGTGTGTGTGTGTGTGTGTGTGTGTGTGTGTGTGTGTGTGCGTGTGCGTGTGTGTGTGTGTGTGACAGAGACACAGAGAGAGCGAACAAGCAGTTCCCCGATTACACCTAGTCTCGCGGATAAATGGGATACAGAGTTTATTTAAGCCTATATTTAAATCTACGAGACAAGAACGAATGACACTGCATTTAGAGCATTATCTCTTTCTGAAATCGAGATCAGCACAATAAAATGCGCCTGAGACGTCAATATCGCCGCCCCAGATATCGTCACTATGGCACCGTCACCATCGGCCCGTCTTCGTAAGCAGTTACCGAGCTGTTCACTTTTGTTATCTTCCTTCCCTCGGCGGCAGCGCACTGTGATGATGCCAGCGATGAGCTACATCTGCACCATCATTGCGTCATGCATCGCTTCTGCGACCAAGCAAGCTTTCGGCGGCACGCGTTCCCTGTTATATATAAAGTCGAAACTGCTCGCCTTGAGAAATACAGCGTGAATAAAAATTGAAAGCGGTCAGGCCACAAGAACCATGATCACGGGGCCATAATATTGATGACAACCTCACGAAACGTTAGGTGCCTACAGCTTGAATTTACACACTTGCAAGAATTGACTACCGGTCTAGTTGGTTCATTACCACTAAAAGAACAGCGTTTCAAGTTGTTAGGCAACGCAGTGTGTGTGTGATTCCTCCTTTGTGTCCAGTTTTCAAGCGCTGTTCTATCGGTGACTTTACAGACGTTCTTTTTCGGCGTCAGTTTCGCTTTCCAAGAGCGTTTAAGTGGAAAATTTTTGCTTCCATAGCTCTTACAGAACCATGTTTAATCAAAGTTTCTTCGCTCCGCTAGGTAATCTCGAGGATGGACTCCAAACTACTCATGTTCTTTAGCCGCTTAAGATAAATTATTAGAAATTTAGTTAATGTAGCTTCGCTAATTACGCACACAACTTCTCAACCTACTCCTCATCTAGATGTTACCAATCAACACTCGTATGATAAAATAATTTCACCGATAATTGTATCGGTGTAATAGTTTTGTTTGGTGCAGTTATAAGTAGCCGGCATATTGATGGTGTAGTAGGCTTCTTATAAAGGAACTCCGAAAGCTTGAACAGGATATCTTGACGCAAAACAAATTCATGAGCTTAAACGCATGTTCCAAACCATGCACTTACTGTTGTGGGCGCTCCGCTCCCTATTAGATTGCTGAGTGTTGGGGGCATCAGGCTCGGTTTACTGGCATCAGCAGGAAGAAAAATGGCTTCCTCGGGGAAAGCAATGGATACATCTTGAGTACTTTGTAACATATGGAGCAGCGCAGACATATACGTTAGAACGAAATTACTGAAGTATTAGGACGAGCGTTTCGGTGCATATATAATTTGGCTGCCTAATGTTAAGACCTAGAGAAGAAAATACTGTGATATTGTGACAGTTAATGCTGATATACGTACAGTCACATGAAATATGAGCGACACCAGTTGTCGGAAAGTGTTTAGCTCTTGAATTTTTGGCATGTCGGCACCCACCTCTGTGCAGTCTTGGGGCCCCTTTTTACCACGAGCACTAAGTTTGACCTAATATTTAAAGCAACTGTAAGCTATTGTTTCATTTTTGGGTGAGCTTTCTTTAACGCGTAACCGCTGTTCAAATTTATGAGGTAGCTCAAGACGCGCCGGCATGTGTTTCTTCCATCCAGTATGTTGTCACGGTTTCAATAGCGAAAGAGCGTTATCCAATCAGATTGCGCGCGTGAAGCAAATAGCGGCAAACATTCACGATCACATTTGAGTGCCCGAGATTGCGCTGCAATTTACGAGCATTCCAATCTGATAAACCGATGCCTTGATCCATCGATCAGATTCAAAGGAAGCACTGCTTTTCGCGCACCCATCGTTGTGCTTTGAGTGTTTTCTTTTTCAACGCAAGCTCGCCATTATATTGAGTTAGGGCCCAAACAATGAAATCTTCCTTACCTCAGTAAGGAAGCCTTCATTGCGGTGAGGCTACCTTATGTCACTTTGAAAGATTCCTTACTGATGGACCCTCGGTGAAGGCTTCCTTGGCGCTTCCTCAGCATAAGGTAGCTCCAAAGCTACCTTCATGCGACCTTACGCGGCTCCTAGCCCTGAACGAGCGCTTCACCTCACTGCTTAACCACGTGACATTTGCTTGCGCATGCGCGCTGTGGCCCACCTGCGGAGAAGTGCGAGTACGGTACGTCTTGCCAGGCATGTTCGTTTGCGTCACGCGTGCGGCATGAAAGCGTTGCTAGGCGTTGCTAGGCGTTGCACGACGCCGGCGTGACAGCGTTGATGGAGCACATCAAGTTTTGCACTGTAATTGGCTACTTTTTTAAACTTTAGTAAACAAAACTAGAAGAAAGCGTCCACGCTTCTCTATATCAGCTCTTCAATTTAAAGATTGTGCAGCGATACAACATTTCTTTATAGAATAATGGTGTTCGCGTAAAGATTTTAAGAGATAATCTCGAACCCAGGCATGCGGCAACCGCTCTTTACGTGAGGACAGGTGAAGGGAGCTTTCAGAGTACGCTTGCTTCCTCCATCGTTCCTTCGCTGTAAGGAGGCCTCACGTAAGGTTAGGAAGCACTCGAAGGAAAGGAACGTTTCATTGTTTGGGCCTTAGATTCGTGCCTCACTCTTTTGAAACCGCCTTGTTCTTCACCTCACAGCAACATGACAGTATAGATGTGCTACATCTACAATGAGAGAATACTGGGGAATTACTTGGACTTTTGTTGCGTGTGCGTTTACACATTTAAGGCAACAATTTATTTTTCATAAATATCTTTTTAATTTAGGAGGTTGTACGAGGAAGGAAGCTTATGCTAACATGAGGTCTTAAGAATAAAGAAAATTTATATGCTTATTAGTCAGCTTTCACCTCATGTTAAGGAATTAAATTTCAGTAAATATATGCTTATGATAATTAAAATCATATCCACTTGAAAACGTTTCACCTGAGTTTCCCCTTTGCAAGCTGACACCGACTTGAAGGTAGTTCGTATCGTGGGCTCTTTACATCCATCCAACCGTCAAACAAAGGGTTATTCCGAATGTTTCATTTCTGGAAGGTATGTTACCCTCCTGCCCTTCACTCCGGTTCGCAAACACGCATAAGACGAAAGTGCTGCGTGAAGAGCCTCGTTAGTCCAATCCCACAAGCTACCGTAATTCACCTCGCCTATATCGCTGTCATTCAGGCTTAGGTAAGACATGTATATTTTAAATCGACGCATCACGAATCCGAAAAGAGCTGCCCGCGACAGCGCAGCTTCGATTCTTTCATTTCGTACTTCTTCCCAGGAGAGATCAGGCAGGCCACCGATAAAGAACAGGGCCACATCATAAACAAAATGACAAAGAATGGAAGAGAGGAAGAAAGGCAGATTAATCCTGGATGTTCCCGTTTGACTAACCTACACATGGGGAGGGAAAAATTAATAGTAATTTAGCGTCAGATGCGAGCGAAATGCTATAGACATTACGGCGCACCTCTGTGAGGTCCCGGGTCCATGACTGGTACCACGTTCACCACATTGCAAAGCTGTGTTCAGCAGCTACCTCGACAACACACGTCTTTCCTCTTTGAGGAGAGAAGTGCAACCGACGAGGGTCTGGAGCAAACCACCAGGCGCTCCCTTTAAGCTTCTCCCTAAGCAGTTTCATCCTTACTCTACCTTTCCCACGTGGTCAGCTTGCGAAACTTCCAACGCTTTCACTTTTTTCCCGCTTTGGCATTCTTATTGCTACGCATTAAAAGAAGTAAACCGAGATACAAAGGAAAAGAATGAAGAGCTAGGGAACGTGAACACTGTCGTACACACAATGCAAGTACTGTCAATAAGCACAGTTGGTCTTTTGTGGCCTTGTGCATAGAATAATGCTGAGGTCGAGTTCCCAGGATATTTTTCTTGGAGTGTGGTCTGCCGTCGAAGCGGCTAATATTAGCTCACGGAGAAGAGGGCTTATTGTGAAAGAGGCAAAGAAGGCGCTCTACACTGTCTCGTCAACCACTGAAAATTGCACACCGTGCTGCTAGCCATTCCTAGGAAATTGTGTAATCGACGCCGAGCCATTTGCAAAACAGCAGCATTGTTTTGCGATGGGAGAGCGCAGGTGAGAAAGGGGGTGGTTATGGAGAGGACTACAAGCCTTTTCTGCAGCAATTTAGGAATGAATGAATACCTGACTTCATCTATTGAGAAAAAGGAGTAGCAAACATCGGTGGAAGCACGTCTCAGCACAATGGGAAAGGAGTGGGGGATAAAAAGAGGAAAAGCTGGAGTCCGGGCGGCCGGCGAAGTCGCAGTTTAGGGTCGATAGAATATAAGCGAGAGTTGGTGAAACCGGTTGAATTCCAGGGTAAATGTGGGATTTGGCGAGCAAATCACTGTAGTGGCTGGCCAGCGTGCGCCCCGTGCAGTGGAATGGGCACCCGCCGTTCTTGGTAATAAACGTTTCCTGAATACCAATGTTGGCGAATACTACTTATTTGTCGGCCATATTTTGTCGCGTATTCTTTGGTGGTAGGCACTGTGGACTACAGCTGCGCTGCCGAGACAACTTACGACCATACCACGACTCTTGCGGTTGAGGTGGCCGTACTCGTGATTCTTGCGATTGCGCGAATACTATAAACATTGGTTTACGGCGCACGTTAGAGAACAGACAGTTTAGAATGGAGTTTCTCTCCTTGCATAGGCTCAACGGAAGCACCTTTGCAGCATGTTATGGTGCGCGTCCCTTCAAGACAATGTTTAATCTACCAGAATGCAAAGATAGGAACGCTTTGGAATACAGGGTGCCGTTTTCGGCCTCGTGCCAAACATAACCAAGCCAATGCAATCTATTAGCAACCATGCTGTCGTTTCTGTGCAAGGAGATTATATACTTAAACTTCTTCAGTGGCAGTCCCAGCCACCGCCTATGGGAGCGAGTGAAACCGCCGGCGGCCACATTGCAAGACGAAAAAGGGCGTGCGCCTCCATCATAGGTGGTCGCGGTATACGCGCGACGGTCCCTGCGTTTCCGGTTCCGCGATGAAAAATAAAATTAAACCGCTTTAAGAAGTATATCAGACCGCGGATGTGTGTCGCTGATGCCGAAAGAAAATATTGATGCGTCTATTTATAGCCGCAGGCTTTCAGAACGGTATCGGCGGGACGTTTCGCCAATTGCATATCCTCTCTTGGTTATATTATGAACGCCTTCTACATGCAAACTAAGCTTGTGTGATGTGAGTGCTTAATGAACATTCAGTGCTGTTTGCCCACTAATTGACGTGAAAGATTATGAGACACCTTGCATAAGACTGAATACACTTCCCGCCCGTCAACGTTTGACTAAATGGCGCCACCATTTCATCTTTCGTGAGCGCTGTCACATGGTTGTGAACATGTAGAGAAACTGGACTGAATATTTCGTGTGTGTTGTAGGCAGTTCTAAAATGGCATTCACGTAGCTTGAGGCCTTGCTTAAATCGCAATATTATATTACCGTATTTACGCGAGCACAAGGGGAGATTTATTTCCAAGTTTCTGGCCTCAGAAGGCGCCTCGCTGTTTGCATTCGGATTCATAACACAAATATAACGCGGCTTTCGTTTGTTATCTTTTTATTGCCGCCCGCTCTCCGTGCAATATAATGGGATTACACTGCCGATGACCTTGACAAACGCGCAAGTAAAAAAACGCTTCTTTCGAATCTTCCAATGTAGTTCGCACTTTTGTTTTATAACGAAGAGGGGTGCTTTACGGCATAGAAAAGAATTTGGAAAAACTGATAAATACGAATGCACTTTTGCAGGAAGCCCAACAAGGTTGCCTGAACAATGGTATATCAAGAGACCGAAGAACACAGTCAGGTTAGATGGACGACTTTTCAAGCTCTGGCAGAGTTAATATGTGGCGACGTAACGACGCACTAAATGGTATATGCCAATACAAATGAATCAGCGTAGTCATACTTCGTGACACGCCATGGTGGCCTGCAGCCGCCAGGGCCGCATGGAGTTGCGCATGACTGTTTATACTGTATGCTCCAGAATAACAACTGACACATCAGATACATCAGGGGGACGTTTCTACGGTACAAGGTGACATCCTGAAAAAAAAATAGGCTTGCGAATATATAGAGGCATTAGAAGATTGATAACTACGGCTGGTTTTTATCTGGTTCAGGATGACATGAGCATTTATTTCAGCCTTTAATTCGGAGAAAATGAGTTCAATTTTTGTTCATTTGTATCAGAATGAAGGGCGTGCTCAGGCAAGATATTAAAGCATTTCAGTGGAAGATGCCGGAGTATTCTTTGTACATTAAGTGCGACAGTAACACGAAGAATGCAACATTATTAAACGAATGGAATTCGAAGGCTAGCTCACTTATTAGTACAGTGTAGTAAAAGGGAAGCGCCTTCACAGTACAGCTGTGGAGGGAGGACGCAAATAATGAACAGGCTGAAATACACAGTCTTGTATGTTTGTAGTAAACTGGATAGGTCATTAGCGTGTTGGAAAAAGGGTAATGTTGCTACTGAAGGCAGAAAGCCTAGTGGCCCATCGGCCATGTTTCGTCTCGCAATGATGAAATTCCGCAAAGGAAGCGATGACACCATGACGACACGCTGCTGTCCGCCAGGAAATAAAGACAATTTTTCTTAAACTGTGTATTTACGTATGTGCTTAAAAATCGCACTCATTAATGGAATAGTTCCAGTCCAAGTGGGAAAAGCGGCTGCCGTGACCACGGTAATGTTGATTTAAACGGTGCGAATTCCATAGCCGTTGCATCGTTGCGGACTTCAGTGCTATCGTTGTTGTCAAAATGGGCTACAATTGATAGTGAACTCAGCAGCCTGATGAATAGCAAGAAGGCAGAAGTTTGCAGAAGGCGTCATGTAAATAAAATGACTTTTTGAGCTGCACCGACCGGTGGAGTACTATTGTTTCGACGTCTTTCGAAAATCCCCTAAAATGTGAACAGAGGCGGAGAAAAAGTACGCAGCAACTCCACTGAAGTTGTCGAAGTATGGTTAAGCATACCCCCAAATTTCTAGTTGGCCCAGGCTCAGATTCGAAATTTCCGATTCGCCCACGCCGAAATTTCAAGTTGGCCCATCCCCAAATTTAAGTTTGTCCACACACAACTTTGAAGTTGGCGCACCCCCAAATGTAAGTTGGCCTACCCCAAATTTCAAGTCGGTCCACCCTCATATGTTAATTAGCCAACCCCTAAATTTCAATTTGGCTCACCTAGAAATTCAAGTTGGCCGACCCCCAAATTTCAAGTTTACCCACAACCAAATTTAAGTTGGCGCAACCGCAAATCTCAAGTTTGCCAACCCCAAAGTTTAGTTTGGCCCACCCCAAAATTTAAGTTGGCCCACGCCCAAATTTCAGTTGCCCCACCTCGACGTTTCAGTTTTTTACCCACCCCCAAATTTCAAGTTTGCCCAGCCAAAAAATTTAGTTAACCCACCCCTATTATAGGGTTTCCAATTCATGCTCTATGGAGCCCTGTGTATACCTACGGATATGCATAAGTCTGATCACACATGTATTCTCTATGATCAATTCTTTGTGTTTCAATTGCTGCTTATCGCTTATCATGCCACCAGTCATCTATATTCGCACTATAATAACATTTAATTGTCTTCTGAAATTACTCATTTTTGTACAGATAGACGACATTACACATTTCGCATAACATATTTTGCTGGAGTACTCGCCAAACGATGCTTAGGAATTAAAATGCGGGCATCTTGGCAAAGGCAAAACCTGTTGAAATGTCAGGACAGCATTCACTTAAATGTAAAAGGTAACTTAAAAACAAAAAAACAGACGTATGGTCATATTTTGATACAAATAAATTGGCTGTAGGAATAGTTGAGCTGATACCTGATGGTGCGAATCAAGGTGAGAATTGTCGGTAACTGTTGAAGAGAGGTCCGGTAGGCCCTGTGGCCTGCGCAAGCACCCGCGACCTGTCGGGCGACTGCACAAATGAGCGAGATGCCTGGCCGCCAGTCGTTACAGGGTGAGTCAGGTCTGCAATTTGGGACGCCGACCCCATCAAATTAAATACAAAGCAGTCTACAATGTCATCTTGCGACAGCTGGTACCGATTCTCGCGCAATCAAGATGCGAACAAATGGTCTCATATGCCGATTGTCACCTTCCTCGAACTGCCAACATTCCTTAATGATGTCCTCGACATCTGCACAACTCTTGAATGCAAGCAAGTGTGAGGAGTTCTACGCGTGGCCTTTGAATACATGGGCAGCCCATTTGGCGTTCGACACCTGCTAGTCTGAATTGCGCCTATATATAAAGGTGGAACGGCAGCATGGTATACAATATGGAGAACAGACAAATTACCCCGTGTATTACTGCACAATAATCCTAAATAGCGATCTTCTTTCACGCACGGGAATAACCGTGATAAGACAGTACTTTGACAACTATCTGCAAGTACTGTCCATCTCAATACATAGAAGCATCCTTTCTCAATTTTCAGCTGCTGTGGCAGTCCATGAGTGCGGATAGAAAAATTGCAACATTCTAAAAACAGTTGCACCCTTTCGGGTGTATATCTGCCACACAACAATGTTCGTCATCTGTTTTGCCGGCATTTCCTTTCTTTAACGCTTTGAGGCCGGTACTTCCAAGTCACGAACGGCATGCGCGTTATCAGCATGACAGAGCATTTTCGACAGGAAAGTAGCGAGCGCTGCGTTCTCAAGAAAGGAAACGCAAGCAAGACAGATGACGATTATTGTTGCCTGGCAAATATATACCCCAAAGTGTGCAACTGTTTTTAAATTGTAGGGAAATAATTGGAGCACCTTAATGAAACCGATAGGTCAAAATCAAAAGCTGCCCACGACCGCGTGCTGGACGCATATGGGACCTGAGAAGAAGGTTCCACCCCATCTGGTGCCAGCGCGCACCAACCGTCACTAAGGGCTCAGTACAAAAGTTGATTCTCTCTCTCTCTTTCGTAGATGCTGTGCGGCGTTCGCACGCTGAGAATGTGTTCCGACAGAAGCTGCCGCGGAGTGCTTCCGACGATTATCCAAGCCAGTTGACCATAGAATAACATAGTAAACGTAAAGAGTGGACACTCCCATAGACGCCTGCGGCCGACTTTGGCTCTCAGCGCACCTAGCGGAATCGGCGAAATGCACCACCCTCTAAGATGCTCGCGCACGCCGCCGAATCTCGGAGACCCTAATTTCAGTTTCGTGTCTTATTTTTATTTTTTTGACCCATAAAGTTGCTTAAATCGAGTGATTCGATGCAGGCGCTTGTGCCGCTGTTTAAATGTTGTTACGACGAGCGGGCAAAAATGTTTCCCTTCATGTTTGTTTCATTTAAATTCATATTTGCTGTGTCAGGCTGTAACTTAGCGCAACAATCATGTCAACTGTTGATGAAGTAGAACTTTATCGCTTATGATATTGTACGTCTAGCAACTCACGCCAAAAGCTGTATCGTAAATAAATGTGCCACGTTCCTTAAATATCAATCAACTTGATGCACAGTCAAGAAAACAAAAAGAGCAGACAATTCATTGCAGCAAGATTGTAAGAGGCAGATACCTGAAAACGGGAAGAAACAGCGAAATGCAAGTAATACGGGTGTCACACGGCGCACTTACAAACGCGATCATGCTCCATGCGATTTTGAATTTCTCGGTCGCGATTGGTTCTTTTGCGCATGGTCCGCGATAGAGCCAATAGCAGTCCATAATTTCGATCCGGATCGGACTTGATCGCGATCGAAAGTGGTCGTATGACACCGGTATAACGGAGAATAGTCAGAAATAAACGGCGTGATGCCAATAACCTAACACAAGCAAAACACATAGAAGACATGTTGAAACTATCCAGATGATGAAAAAAAAACTGCAGATGCACACCAACAAATAATTTGCTCAACATGGGATTGTTCTAGAAGGAAAAAAAGATGAGGTTCTTTCTTGTACTTCTTCGAAGATGGTGAATTAGGGTAACAAAATTATGTGAATGGTTCCATGCCGAAATAAAATGGCTGCGAAAATAATTGATTGCGCACCAACATCCTCATCTCGAATGTGTAAGCAAGTGTGTATGTCATTAAACAGCTGCAATTAAGCACTTTGTGTTGGGGGTCCTCACCTGCTGTCTTCGAAGCCTTGAAATCGTGTTCTGATACTTGGAATTTTGCCCTTGAATATGCATGATGTCCTTTGGCTGTACAGTGTATTTTGAGGAAATGGTGGAGATTCCGGCAATGCGTAGAATGACAGACAGAAGGTAAGCAATACTGGAGGCTACGAAGCTATTGAATGTAGACGCTACGTTTATTCGTATAAGCAACAATGGAGCCTGCAAAGGTTTATAATGGAGATGCTGCGTTTCTTCATGTAATGCGTATTTTTTTGGTTAAGGAAGCACTGTTATAAATGCTAAGAAACAAGGAACTTTCTACAGTAACGACTCTATACACAATTAAAACATGAAAGCACGTATCTTCAGCCCAATGCAGAACAGCTAACCACGCTCGGGCGCACATAGCCTGCTACGGAGGTTGAGAGAGAGCGCATTATTGCCATACTGCGAATATTGCACGCGTACCGCTTTAGACATAGCTACATTTCTTTTGAAAAAGTAGAGCACCATACTTTTTCAGCAGTCGCTGCGCGTAACATAAAGCTCTCCGCCCCGAACGGCATGTGCTCATAGGCCGCATTTCTTTACGAACCATTTTATTTTCTAACTTCGTCATTGTATTGGACGTACCTCGCAGCTCGGACGCTGCCACGTCACTGTTATCGGTAGCATCACCGCTCATTGCTACGCATGAAAAAAAGAAAGAATGCCAAATGAAAGTCAGCGTAGCAAATGGGCAGCAGCTGTTCATGGCTGCAAGGCCGTCGTCACTCGTTCATGCGGCTAACAGTGACATAACGAAATGCGAAGAGAATAAGTAGTTAACAACGCGCAAAAGAACTTGCTATGGCCTTACCACTAAACGGTGACGAAGCAGACGCTGTCAGAGGAACGCAACAACGATGCTCAGGTGCATTTTACAGAAAAAGGCCGGCGGCGCGCCCTGACTAGGCTTGACGCGTGTTGGGGTCGTGCCGCCTGTCAAGCTGCTCGCCGCAGCCACAGCCGCATTTTTCTTGATGTGCTCTGCCACGTAGCGGAATCGGCGAATCTCCATAGCTCGCCGCGAAACGGCTCGAGTGTCCACTCTTGTCGTTTACCATTTTGCTGTATGAGCTGACTCACCCGCCATGGTTGCTCAGTGGCTATGGTGTTGGGCTGCTGAGCACGAGGTCGCGGGATCGAATCCCGGCCACAGCGGCCACCTTTCGATGGAGGCGAAAACACCCGTGTACTTAGATTTAGGTGCACGTTAAAGAACCCCAGGTGGTCGAAATTTCCGGGGTCCTCCACTATGGCGTGCCTCATAATCAGAAAGTGGTTTTGGCACGTAAAACCCCATAAGTTCTTGATGAGTTGACTCCATAGCATTGAAAAAGATAAAGGGAAAAAAACGAAAAGAAAACGTGGTTGGCTTTCGCGGAGCCTCCGAAAATCCGGAATGATCAATCGCTGGTGTGTGCCTCGTCGTGTTAAAACGCTCTTAGGATGATAAGTCACTTCCAGCTGTTGAGAGGCTACCCTTTATTAAAAGAAATACTGATAACGTGGATGGGACACGCTTTGTGGTGAAGTTCAGCGCGCAGTGATTACGTTTAGTTCTTTTATATTTGTTTTGGTAACGTCATCACTACGTCACCGCGTGAAGTCTGAAAACTTTAAGGTCACAACGCCACGTCGTGGTACTCGCGCGAAGTAAACACTGATGTCTGGAAAAGCTGGATACGTACGGCCTCGTATAAGATGAACGTAGGAATGAAGAATCGATTGTTCATCGAAGCCCACCCGCCCCCCCAGGTCACCAAAAATATTTCTTGCAGAAACCACTGCGGAATTGCCGCCGACGTGTTGCGGTAGACGGCATGACAGTGTAAAGACGTCGACGTTGTGACAACGGTGGAATGATGATGATGGAGATGGTGACGGCGGGGCGACGGCGGCATCATGACAACGCACCAACGGCAGCGTGACTACGATGTCTCGAGGACGGCTGCACACCCCCGCTTCCTTCTGCCCTCGCCTGCTCCATAGGGGCCGCATGCTCCTCCGAGCGTTCGCTTTAAAATTGTTCAGATCCCACACTGTGTTGGCTTCCTAACATTTGGCAAAGAGTGAGGCTCGCGCAAGAAATGTGTAATAGTTCCACTTAACCGAACGCATTCATCATAAAGTGTTCCAGCACTAAGTTGCGGGAATGGAGCATTCCCGCAGTTTTCCAAAAAGCTCTTGTACGAATAACAGATTGTTCGATACAACTGCTTCACCATATGCTATATATTGACATCAATGGGTTTCATGAAGGCTCCTATAAAATACGCTTTCTTTGCGCGTCATACTAGTGACTAACATCTGCTGCAATAGTCCCACGTATATGAGAACGTCGCCTTCGTTAACTTAGTGTAGTCTTGGAGGACTATTTTGTGTTGAAAACCCTTCTAGTCTTTTCTGTTTTTTTTTTCGCTTGTATCAACTTTACTTATCTACGGAACAGCTATAGTGCACTGTTTAGAGTTCCTTTTCATGCCGCTGCGATGACTGATCGTCCCATCATTAAAAAAAAATGTCGGGAGCCATTCCACTCTGTCAAGGTGAATGACTAGTGAAGCTGTTTAGCACATGACACGGAGATGATTTTGAACAAAGGTACGAACATATTTATTGTCCCGATCGGTGGTCGTCGTGACAATAGGTATGCACACGCGTTCGCATATCATGTCTGTTAATATGTGCGTCTGTTACGTAGGACAATCAATGGCTCATAGCCCCTAAAGCAATGGTTTGTACCACCATAAATCAAAACGCGGGCTCCCCATTACAACATGATAGAAATGAAATTCTACGCTGGAATGATGAGCGGCCACGGAGCCAGCTGTGGAAGATGACGATGCTCGAGCAATTGCTGATGAAGATAGTCGTTGGTGATCGTAATGGTGACGATAGTTTCTTCTTGCCAATAAATGGCTCGTACCCCCTTAAGCAATGCGCGTCAACGGAGCCCGCTGTGGAAGGAGACGACGAGCGCGGGAGCAGTGGCACCAGCGGGTTCGCGTGGTTGCGCCGAGGGGCGCGAACAAGGCAGTTCATCGGTTGTTCCCGGACGACGGAAATGCCCTAGTCATATACAGTAAAGTCTTGTGGAGTACTAGGGATAAATGTTCACTACCTGGGGTTTTCAACGTGCACCTAAACACGAGGACCCGATCGTTTTTTGTATTTCTTCCCCGAAGAAATACGGCCGCTGGGGCCGGAAATCGAGCCCGCGACCTGGTGCTCAGTAGAAGAACGCTATAGCCACTCAGCCATCTCAGCAAGTGGCTACGTATAGGTAAGTATGCCCAATGGTAAAAAAAAATTACAAAAAGAAACGTTCCCTTTCTATTTTTTTTTCTGGTGCACCTGAAAAAATTGCCCAAATGTTCCAACTGCCACATGTCCCAAACCGTGGAGTTAAATTGGATGGTTTATTGTATGCGTTCACGTTGACCGCGGAAGATGCTTTCATTTTTGTACTTACGGTCAAGCGAATAAAATATATTGACAGCTCTTTACTTATATGCAGCATACAGAATCCCTCTGCTACAAGTATTTGTAGTGGACAGTGCGATACCTAGTTTATGTCCTTTTTTTCAGTTCTTGCTAAAAAAATATTTTTTTTCTTTCAAAGATCCTTCGACAGACCGCCAATACATCGAGACTGCTGAAACGAGTGACCAACCGGCGAGGAGGTATGAAGGAAGAAAGCCTCATCCGCCTTTTCTAATCTTTTATCGTCTGTCACATTACTTATGTTGCGCCCTTTCTCAACTGGTACAAAGCTGAAAAGACTAAACTGGACATCATCATTAGATGAGCCTATAAGCAGGCCTTAGGACTACCCAACCACACCAGCACGGAACTTCTACTACAATTAGGTATCCACAACACGCTAGACGAGTTAATCGAGACCCAACGTCGATCTCAACTAGAGCGGCTGACTCTCACGGAAACGGGCCGCAGCATTCTAAACAAGCTTAATATCACCTACCACCATCAACATGGAGACAAACACCCAATACCACGCGACATTCAGCAATGGATACACGCCGACCCTATTCCGAAAAACATGCACCCAGACTACAACAAAGAACGCAGGAAGGCACGAGCTACTTCCCTCATCAAAGCTTACGCCAACACCGCAGGCGTCACCTTCGTCGACGCAGCTGAGTACCAAGATAGACGGCGCTTTGCGGCGGTTACCACAGCAGGCGGCTTGCTCCGACATGCTGCCAGCATCATTACCAAAAATGCCGAGACGGCCGAGGAAGTGGCCATCGCCCTGGCCACTCTTGACCCAGCCTGCCACACCATACTGAGCGATTCTCGCGCAGCAGTCAACAACTACATCAAAGGTCGTATTTCTCATCAATCACTCCCTATCTTACAAGCCCCGCATTCGTCTGAAAATCAAATCGCCCTCGTCTGGATCCCAGCACACGCCGGCGTTGTCCACCCGCACCTCACCAACCTCAACGAGGTTACACACTCCGTAGCACGAGGACTAGTCAACCGTGCCGGAGACGGTGCAGGTGCACCCGCAGGACGCGACCGCCTTACAAGATACAACGACCTTATTAAGTCATTTTACCTCGCAAGAAGAACCTTCCCCACCCCTCACCGCAAGTTAATCAGGGCACAGGCAACCACCCTTCGCCTGTTACAGACAAATACATACCCCTCCCTCACACGCTGTCACACTATATACCCCGACATCTACCCGAGCCAGACGTGCAAGGTCTGTAAAACTGAATCGGCAACACTCCCCCACATGCTATGGGAGTGCAAACAACAATACCAAGACCTTAATCTCGTGACTCTCTCGTCGAGATGGCACGCCGCCCTGCGCAGCTCCCATCTCGACGACCAACTCTGGGCGACCCAGCAGGCCTACGAAGCGGCGAAGAGGCAAGACCTCGACGTCCCATCGTGGGAGGCCTAGGCCCAGCCGACTGAACTGCTGGTGCTCATTAAAGTTCACTCTCTCTCTTTCAGGCCATTATTTTGCATCTCGACATAACATATGTCAGTCACGGCTGACAGTGACGTCGTCATTTTTTCTTTCACGCTGTAAAGACAAAATAGAGAAAACGCACCCATTCCGGAGCAAGCTTGTGCTCTTTACTATCCCTCAGTTACATTCGGGTAGGAGCAACGCTCGACGGGACTCATGTGCGAGCCTACGGGACAACGAAAGGTCCGTGCGAAGCTTTCCGAGTTCCTGGCCACAAGGTTGCATCTGTACGAGGCCTCCATGTTGTTCTTAGTACACATGCTCGCACAGGCACCCACGTAGAACATCATGCCCTCGGTGACCGACTCGAGACCCGGAAGTACCAGCGGGTGGCCCACCTTCTGGTGGTTCTCTACGAACGCTGCCACCGCCTCAGTGGCTAACGCCAGTTGAGCCGTAATGTCATTCTGTGGCCTGATGTTCAGTTGGGGCTCCAGGTGTTCGAGACATTCCAGCCACGATTTGTCGAGGGGCGTTCCGCGCAGCAGTGCGGCGGCAAGTTCGAGGCCAAAGGCGCCGTAGTTCAGCGTGGGTGGGAAGTCAGCGCCAAACCGTGGAGGAAGGAGCCACGCCAGCGGCACCCGTCCTTCGCCCCTCTGCGTCACCTGCAAAGTTGCAATCTTGTCGTTCAAATGAACCGCTAAAACGACCTTTCTATTCAGGAGAGCACGCTCATCATTTCAGCGAACCCACTACAGATGCGTGAAGCAAAAAGTGAAGAAATTCAATCGCCTAGGTAAACTGAAGCCCACCAAGATATCGCACATCTTAAACTTTATGGTCTCTCAAGCGTTTACAGCAACGGCAAAGTAGTTATTGCATACCATATAATAACGCTCCAGGATGCGGCGAATGAGGTTTGTAGAGCAACATTTCACACTCTACTTATCAAACGCAGTCTACAACGTACTGTTGCCGCTGAAACAAGATTGTGAATGCGCTTCATCTCGACATTTGGCGAGATGAAAAAATTAAAAAAATTTCACGAGCAACTACGATACTCCCTAATGCGAAATTTGAGCGTAGCTGCTTTCGTGAATTCGCGATATATTGTGGCAAAGAATTTCATTATGAACGGCAGGCTCCTCTGGGCGGCGGCGCTGAGCCTTCGCTCTGGCAGCTCGTTTAGCAGCAGCGGCAGACGAAGCACTACCACCGGTTGCACCGCTCAGTGTTCAGAAAGAAAGCGGGAACACGGGAACGTGTGGCTTGGGCGGAGCGCATTCTCTAGCGGCGGTGGCGGCGCAGACAGAGTTGCACATGCGCAGTCGTTCCGAAGTTCGCGCCAGCGCAATTTCCGCGCTCACCGTACGCCTGGTCGCCGCCGGCAGCCCGCGTACCTCCTCGCGCTTTCGCCATACCCTCCTCCGTTTTCCTCCTTGTGCGTCGTCCCTATCGTCCATGCTGTCGCCGCTTTTCCCATCCCCGCTGCGCGCCGCATACGCCCTCATCTTTCGCTGTCCTCGTTTGTTCGCTTACAAGTGACGCCGACGCACGCCGCAGGAATGGGCGCCAGGAGACACACGTTACGATTCGGCGCTGCATACTCCGGCATGCAGAATACGACGATTCGAGCCACACGGTGCGTGCGTTCGGACGAGCGGGCGGCGCGTAAGCTCCGCCCAGATCCAGCGCCCCGGCTTGTACGCTCGGAAGACTTCGCATCCGCGTCGAGAAACGCTATATAAAGAACTCTGCACAACACTGCTTCGCTTTACGCAAACACTGTCAATAAAATTATGTCCCTGCGAGTGACAGAACACTTCACGACGGCGCGTTGTCCGCTGACGGCTCCGCTGACAGCCAGCGACTTGGCAAGTATAGGCCTAACTAGGCGGACGTCGTGGCCGACGGCGCTTGCCATCCAGCCCAAGCTCGTCGAAGAGCGCTTATTTTTCACACAACGATTAACACTATACACTTAGTTCGCTCGTAATTAAGTACAATCGGTTTACTCGACGCAGTCGTTGCGAAGGGCAAACGTGCAAGCGAAGCGAGCAGCCTCGCTCAGACAGTCGGTGTGTGCTGCCTGCTTGCGAAATGCCCTCGCCTCGCGGCTGCCAATCTCGCCAGTAGCTTCGTACTAGTGTTGTAGGCGCTGCTTTGCAGAACAGGCACACGTTGGAGATAATTTTACTGAATTGGTAACTATTTCGTGTCGGAAACAAACCAGCCGGCAAACTAAAATAGAAGAAGAAGACGGCGAGAAATCGGCCCGCCGGCGCCAGCTCTGTGGAGGGAACGTCAGAGAACGTCACATGCCAGCCGCGCTGTCGCTGGCTGCGGCCAAACGACAGTAAGGTTGCCGGACGCGTCGGACAATGACAATCTGCGCGGTTTGTAGCACGCCGAGCGTCCGATCCGGCGCTGCGGCACGGCAAAACACCTCGATTCCGGCTTCTGTTCCGGCGCGTCGGACGCCGGATCGGACACCGAATCAGACCGTGTGTCTCCCGCGTAAGAGGTGCGCTCTAAAGGCCACCGTCAGGAATTCGTTAGAGAACTCCCTATCCTCTCACCGCTTCGTTTTTCCAGTAAGTGGGCATGAAATGAGCTTTCTGGCAACAGTGGTGAAAGGTCAACGCAGCGGGGAGAAATGTTTAGTGATGAATAAAACATCTCTAATGGTCTAAATTTACGTCTACATTTATGTTCACTGGAAACGCGAAGACTTGTGACCCTATTATCTCACTTTCACCGACTTTATTACAATCCTGCGCCATTCACAGAATCTCATATCAAGCCGGCCCATCGCATCTTTCCCAGATTAGACCATGGCTTTAAAGTACAACCAAATATCGCTCGTACCAAGCTTGTGCGTCATTCGCGATTGTTCATTGCCATTTACCATTGGAACGAGCTTAAAGATATATTCAGATTCAAATATTCATTTCCAACATATTGGGGGAGACAGGGAAGAAAAGCTGCAAGTGCAGCTTGAAAAAACACCTTGCCCCCTATGACCACAAGACATGGGCAGCGCGGAGCTGCCGCGTGTATTTAACAATACAAAAATACACAGTTTTGCAAGAATGCATGAGAAGCACCAAGTGAAAAGTGAGTAGTTCCGCGTAGTGAAGGTACAAAACGTTTCACACGTGACAGACGAAAAAAAAAAATACATATATATACACTTATATATGTAATATAAATGTGAACAAAAAGCTGTAAACTCAACTAATCTGCACTTCTGAAATAGCTGACCGTGTAAACATGCATATTAGTCCCGCTGATTAAGTTGAGAAAATTCTGATGGGGTAAGGGCATATATATCAATTCCATATTTGTTGTAAGCATTTAAAAGCCTTATCAAGTTGTTTTATAGCATTTGTGAGCTGTAATTAATTGTAAAACGGTGCACTGTCCAGGGTTCTGTGTTTCTTGTGAAACGTGAGGGGACACGTTCTTTTAAACATCATAATTTAACAAGGGATAGGTCGCTTTTCCAAAGGATAGGTCGACGCCTATAAATTTCGTGCACTGTGATAATTTTAAACTTGTCAAATAAATGATCGGTGAGTGAATCGTACGGAACATTTGCGAGGACGCGTACTATCCTTTTGTGCAATAAAAATAATTTGTTTAAAGTAGCTGCGGAAATCGTTTCTGTCAACAACCACGACGCTTTTCTTAGCAAACTGAAGTGCTTATTGCATGCCGACTGTTAGAACTGTATTGTGCCGACTGCATAGAATTGTATTAATCTCTATTGTTGCCACTACCATTGTATTTCTACTTTCTCCAGCATGTTGTCAGTGTTTGCAGTGTTATTTTTTCAGTATGTTTTATCAAGCTATGTTCTCGGCCAGTGGCGCTCGTATTGCTTCTATATTTTAATTATTTATTTACCGTCACATGTTATCTAATGTTATGTAACGCCCTATGTAATGCCTGTAAAAAGGAATTTAGGGTACATGAATAAAAACATGGTCAGACGCTTTTGTTGCAAAATTGTGAATTTACAGCTCTATACAGCGAAGACCGGTAGGGACACCTTTGCGCTCACCTTGCTCGGTCCGGAAATGCATAACAAACGCACAAATATGTGTACGCGCATACAACACGACTACCAACGTGTATTATCAACGTGTGCGACGACATGCATTCGCGTTCCAGTTACTTCTTTTAAGAAAACGCTGTTTTATGCATTGAAGCACAAGAGTAACAGGAACACCGATGCATTTCGTGGGTCACGTTGAAAATTAATATCTCAAAACTGTTGCAGTCCAGAGCATTCGTTCCAAGTGGATACGCCTCGCGAACTCACCGGCTCTAATTCGTAGATTTAATTGTATGCCGTAAAATAATTAAATAAAAGGTTAGGCAGGGTAATCGTGTGAATGATTTAATTAGACGTTTTGATTTCTCACAGAATAATGGTGGCCTTATCGAGTAATTTACACCAAGGATTGGAATTGTGCTATCTCCAACAGGCAATATTCAAAAATTTTGGACCTCCTAAAAAAAAGCACCCTATGGCGTACAGCCTTAATTAGCGAACAGGACATGAAGGACGCGACCCGACAGATGTCTGCGTGTTTCGCATTGTCTCCTTCATGGCTTGTTTGCGAATGCTACAAAACCCGCCCAGCATGATAATAGCGCAACGTGAGCAATAGCTCTGTGGTTTGCGCGTTCGGATCGTTCGCTGCGGCAGTGACATGACGACTTGGATCTCCGGCAAGGGCGAAGCCCAAAGTTTCGTTTTTCTTCACCATATGACGGTGAGGCTGAGGTTAGGAAGCTGGTGGAGACGAGACACTCCGAAAACAAACGGCAGTAACATTATTTCCGCGTGTTTTCGATCCATCGTCCAACTCCTCACGATTATAGTTTGTGCGTGCCGCGACACAAGCTCACCGTTGGCAGGAATGCCCGCCCATCTCTTCTGGGGCGCTCAAACTTAATAAGTGGTCTAAAGGCAATATGCATGCGGAGGCGACGACAGCAGACTGCACAGCGCCTGAGAATAGTTGTTGCCCGCCAATATCTCGGATAGTGCAGAAGGGCGACTGAGTCTGCTGAGTTCCTCTCCGTCAAAATCAAGTGCGAACGGTGTGGCCGTGAAAAATTGCCTGCGCTTGTCGGCCGAGCAGCGGCGGCAGCGGGTAGGAAGTGCTGGACTCCTCCTCCTCCATGTGCACCACGCTGAAGAGCTCCTTGCTCCGGATCTGAGACAGAGCGGACAAGTACTTGTCCACGAACGTCGGCTCTTCTTGCGCCCTCAGGTCCTCTCCTAGCTCTTTGTAAAACGCGTCTAGCTGGTGCATTGTTGGGAGCTTCAGTTCAAAACTGGCATCACTAAAATAAAAAAAAGGAAAAAAAGAAAACGAGGACACATTTATCTAAGCAGTCGTTATAAAGGCGCGTTTCTGAGTATGTATGTTTCCTCTAAAAGTTTAGCGTCAAGGGATACTCGATACCAAAACTATGGATTTATGACAGCGTACTTGACTGCTTCGTAGAGAGTTTCGTAACTGTGGCTGCTCAACAACGAAACTACGGGCTGAACTGCAATTTTTCGCGCAATATGTGCACCAAGCCCTCCTAATCGTCTGCGAAGTGCACTTTGAATCAGTAAAATGGGCCAGGATAACGTCAGCACTCTATTCCTGTTGTATTCCCTTTTTTCATGCTTTGTTAATTGTCAGAACCGCGCTTCGCCCATAAGTTGTCAACAGCATCGGCTGCTCATGAGTGATGGGTGACAACATGTTTGTTTGCTCGATTTTTCTCCTATGCATAGGATAAAAATCGAGTGAACAAAATCGTTGACTTATACCGTCCCTGGCCTATAGCAGATGCTAGCAGGGTTAATTGCTATCCAACCCACCTGCCTTTAAAAAATAAATTATGCAGAAACAGGGGCAGCCACAATGCTTTTTCATTCACGACAGCAAAGAGAGAGAGAGAGAGCGCAAAGGCAGAGGGGTTAACCAGAACATAGTTTCTTGTTTACTACCTTGAGGGACCGCGCTGTATCCCAGATACATGTCGCTTACGCTGCGTGACGATGTTGCTGAAATGTTCACCAAACCTATATCATGACACAGTTATCGTGCATGGCAACTTGTGGCATACAGCGCTCGAGCCCTTTATTATCCATCTACGAAAATGAAAGTTTGCCACAGTTAGTAGGAGCAATAGGCGTACACACTACTGTGTCTGATACGACGAAGCTGACTTAGAAAACAGAGGTCGAATTCACAAAGCTATTTGTTCGTAAGTGCTGTTCGTCATGGCCTGGCCGCATTCGTTAATAATACGTTCAGCATCAGGATTGACTAGCATCTGCTTTTACGAAAAGCTTTTGCGTAAGTTTCGTGAATACGGGCGCAGCACAAAACGTTCTTACACAAAAACTGTTTATAAAAGTAGATGTGAGCCCATCGTAGTGTTGGACGTATCATTGACGAAGGCCGTCGGCCAATGGCGAAGGGAACTTTCGAGCCCAGCGCATTTGACCCCAGAGCCTGTATTCATGTGATCTTCATTACGTAGGTAGCGCTCTGCTGTTGGCTTTTGCGGCGACGATTGTCTTTCCATCACGCCAACCGATATCACAATTTGTCCGCGGCTTACGTCGCAGACGGGTATGCACAAACAAATAGGAACTCATTTTTAGGCTTTTAGGTAAGTCGAGTGTTCTGAACATGGTTCTAGGTGCGGAATCCCCAAACCTCTTTTGTGTGTGACAGTTATTCTTGCTACATTTTTGAAATAGGAGCAAGCTTCGCTGCAAACGAAGGAATTCATAGTTGTTCAGTATGAGCGGCCATGAGCGCTGGTGTGCGAACAGCAGCGTCGAAGCTGAATAAAAGCCTGGCCTGGTGGTGCAATACTACTGTTCCATTTTTTTTTTCCTGGTTGTACGCCGCCATTGGTTGCAGTGGCTCAACACCATCGTTATCACGCCGGACGGAGCCGTCCGGCTGCTCTACACGCTGTTGTCCAGTGACAGCGACGCATGCGCAGACGGCCATCTCTGGCCGTGCCTGCCAGGCATACCGGCATTGAATGCGCCTGCAGGTGAGGGCGCGCACTGCATTCTTGGAAAAAGTGTGCCTTCGCCAAAATGCTTCTTGCACCAAGACAGAGCATGTTCAGTCTCCGTGCTGCTCACGTTCAAGCGTGCCCAGTAACCTTGGTCCCGCTGTTGATGTCGGCGCGCCGGACTGTGGAGTGTACAGAGAGAGTTATAGCCAAGCGGGCCAGCGTAGACGACGCTGGGCATGTTGTACCGCGCATGCGCACTGGCGTCTACGCTGGCCCGTCGAGCCCGCTGGGCTATAACTCTCCATTGTCATCGACGTAACGTCGCCATGACAAGCGCTCATGTAACAAGCGGGATGAGTGGCATTGAACGCTGTCGGACGTTGGTAGCGGGGAGATAGAACTTTTTCCATGTAGACGTTTTTTTAGACGTGGCACGATTAAAACAATTATTAAATTTTTAGTTTTACGGATGGAAACTACAGTATCATTATGTGGCACGCTGACTCAGGATTGATTTTGACTACCTGAAGTTCTCTAAAGGAAACCCAATCCATGGTACACAGGCAACTTTTCTTTTTGCATTTCGACCCCATCTAAATGCGGCCGCCATAGTCGGGATTCGTTTCCGCGTCCTCAGTCTTCGCAGCGCCATGCCATAGGCACTATGCCACCACGGCGGTGTGAATAAATAGACGCAACCGACAATTCTTATTGCCACTATAGAATATTCATACGATTCCGGCGAAAAATAGAATACCACAGGTAGGATTTACATGTTTTGTTTTGCCTGCTTTATTTATTGGTTCTTTGTTTCCTTCTTTCCCCGCTGTAATGCCTACGGGCGCTGTGAGTATTGTGATAAATAAATAAATAAAGGCTTGTGTGTATCATACAAACAATCCTTCAGGCACGAACAGTGGTTGCCAAAGTCATGATAGCTCATGTAGGAGTATTTACTGCATGCACTTGCATGGCAGCTAGCCGTTATGATTAGGCACTCAAATTTATTTTGACACAGTTTTGGAGTAAGAGCTACTAAAGCTGTCGCAGCACTCGACTGGGCATAAAAACGTTAGTATTTCAATTCCTCTTTTGTGTCTTTTGTATGGCCACCCTAGAAAAGTATGACTATAGCTGGAATTATATTGCAGACGTCCACCACTAACGATCCTTCTTGCACTAAACACAAACGTTACTTGTCAACAGGCAATGTTACTCTTTCTGATTGTTCAATTTTTTTGTGAAGTTTCGTGGCACGAATTAGGGCTAGCACACAATGTTCTGAACAGCATGATTTTCACAGTGAGAGATTATTTTGAAATTTTGTGGGCATTTCGCTCTTTATCGTTTCTGCAAACGCAAAAGTCCACGCAGCCTCCCACAGAGAGGCTGCGTCTATGACTCCGTGCGCCTATGACAATCGGTTCCCACAGGTCACTACAATAAGCAACCATTATATAAAATTGTTTAAAGGATTGTTTTGTGAATAACGTAAAGAATCGGGGGCTGTTGCAACGATTGAGGGGAGGGTACAATAGGGAATCCTATGTTGACAATATGGGATAAACGCCGCATTCAAACCGATACTCTTGTTCTAAAGGGATGTCGTGGCAGCTAGAAATACAAGCTCATACAAGCGCCTCAATATTACTAAAACTTGCTGCAGTTAATGATAGCCAAGAAATTGCAATGACATGGACTACTGTGGAACGACTACTCTATAGACGGAAACGAGGCAAGAGCGTGGAGGCGTTCCGAAAAGCCAGCGTTACTACAGTGAGCTAGCGTTTCAAGTTACCTCACAAGCGTTACCAGGTTTTCGGTCGGTTTGGAAACTCCGCCTTAGAGCATTTAGAGAAACATGACCCCTTTCCTTGCCTGCAGCACCCTCCCGGCAAGATCGTTCGTGCGTATCGCCGCACACCAAGCAACCAAGAGAGGCCATGCGTTCAAAGACTTCGTTCGGCAGCTACTGGAACAAATGACCGCTTTCTCGCCTCTCAACCCGTTCGCCTTCTTGTAGCATAACTACGGATCACATGTTAACCACTTTCTCCCGCAGGCTGCATGCAAAATACACTCTTTTTCAATGTCTGCAAAGTTACCAAATCCAAGTTGTGCAGAACTATATCGTGTGTTTCAGCGTAGCATTCGCTCTCAGTGTCTGCGTTAATTTCGAAGCACCGCAAGCGCAAGTCAGCCTTATTGACTTCAAGTTGCACTTAAGAGTGACAACGGCGGGCTCGGGAGTGAAAAAAAGACGCAGTGCTATCGGGAGAAATGGCGAGCGCTACGGTGTCAGACCTAGATGGGCACTTCTGGTTGCTTTAGTTATATCGGGAGTTTTAACATAGTCAATGCATACTAGCGCAGGCGTATACTTTAATACAGTAGGAGGTATTTTATAGTACCAGCTCTGGTGGTGACATCTTGAGACGATGTGAAAAGAGTTGTGCTGCCGGACTCTTAGGAAAAAAATGTTGGCTCTCCCGTAATCGAGACTGGATGTAAGCATGAAATGGCAGCCAGCGAAGCAGATTGGTTGGAGAAGATACTATAGCCACAATCTTAAAATGGCTGTAGTGCATGTTCGCAACGGCACACACACCCCAACACACTACACCGCACCATGTCATACTGTGCACTGGTTCACATGGACGCTGCCCAGCTAGAAGAAGAAAACCGGCTAAACGCCCCACGACAGGCAGCGAAAGCCGCCAGGGAGACAGAGCGCACTGCCGAGCTATAGAAGAAGAACTAATCGAATTTTAGGGTTTTACATGCCAAAGCCACGATTTCATTATGAGGCACACGGTAGTTGGGGACTACGGATTAATTTTGACCACCAGAGGATCTTTAATGTGCCCCCAGTCCACGGGACACCGGCGTTTTCGCATTTCGCCTCCATAGAAATGCGGTCACCGCGGCCGGGATTTCATCCCGCTACCACGTGCTTAGCAGCGCAACACCATAACCGCTAAGCCCCCGTGGCGTGTAGATGGCGTGTATTGTAGATAGCGTGTAGCGTATAAACGATTGTGAACAAGCATTAGGAAGAACTCGGAAGCAATTTTTTTTTTAACTTGTTTGGGCAGTAACTAGCGTATGTATATAATGCGGTCCTGTATAAAGGCTGGGGGGCCCGGGACGCATTTTTAGAAGTTTTGATTGGCTTCCCGGATGATCTCGTTTTTTTCTCGCAACTTGCCCGGATAACGGCTCTGACGTTGGCTCAAGGTCGCTGTAGGTCGCCGACAACAGGAGGTAAAAGCCTTTCATGCTTGAAACGCGCAAATATATTACAATGCTTATGTTACATCTAATAAATATATGTGTAACACAGTCGATCAGTGCAAAAAATAATAATATAGAAAGCGTCTCACCCGTTTACACCCAACACTGACTCCATCATCAGTTCTCTGCTTATCTCTACGCCCTTCTAGCATTCGGCTGGTCGTCCGAGTAAGTATGCTAAAACTGTCCGATAATTCTAGGTGAGCCTAAAGTGCGAGTAAATTGCGCTCACGTTGCAGGAAGCGTGACGCCTCGCTGGCTCATGAAGCTGATCATGGCCTCGGAGACATCCTTGAAGATCATCTCGGCCTCCTCCCATCCCCTGCTGGAGTCCAGTTCCTCCATATAGGGCATCACGGTGGGGTAAGGCATCAGTCGGCTGATGGCCTCAAAGCACTTGGTCTCGGAAATGCCCCGCGAGAGCCTTAAATTGAATGGAAAAGAACAGGCACAACGAAGAACAGACAGTCGGTGGAGTTGGCTATATTACATTGTTAAACGCAGCCCAAGTATACACACTGTGGTAAAGAGGCATGCAAACTCTAAGGTGGGTTTCGATAGAACGAAACATCCCATATCTATGACTGCTGGCCCCTCCTACTTTAAAACGCACTAAAATAAGCAAGCTCTGAATGAAACAGTAATTTATTTACCTCCGCATCTCTTTTTCGTCTGCGCAGAGTGTGTGAAGGTATTCGGGTACATTTTCAATGTATCGCATAAAGCATTGAGCGCTGTAAGATCAAGCTTTGTCGCTGTGAAACATAGAGCAAAGAACGCGAGTTCTCTCGTCTTGAATGAAAGCCTATAATTATCACAATTGAAGCGCCACAAGTCCAGAGATCGTAAGCATTGACAACAAGCTATGAGAGGGATCGCAAGCTCTAAACAAAGAGGCTTTCTCTTGCAGCAAGTCAGTTTCGGAGACGCGACATCCCGTGTTCAGTGGTACTATTCTTTTTTTCGGTCGAAAAGCTGTTACAAGATGGCGCGTGCGTGGATTGTAATATATATATCACATGCGATTAGCCGCGATAACACATAGTACCATAGAAGAAGTCTCGAATAGAACAAGACTAGGTTAGGACATTCCAGGGCGCGCTTTGGGAAAAACGGCACAGTAATATGGAATAGCAGCCAATCTCATAAATAGCGTGTAGTCGTACACTCTACTAAAAGGCTTCTGACCCTTTATATACAATGCCTTGCTACTTCAAGGCAACGAGAAATTTATCAGATGGACAATATAATAGTAATTCAAAGGAAAGAAGTCAAGTTACGGGAGCCACATTCACAAAGCTTTCGGTTCGTAAGTGTTCTTTGCCACTGGACAGTCAGCTTCGCTAATTATGTCCAGCGTCAGAATGGACTGGAATTTTCTTCTACCAACAATTCTATCGCAAGTGCTTTCTGTGAATCCGGGCACTACAATATAGGCCGGTCAGTCTGCTCACTGTTCTTTCAATATATTTGCTCAGGTATTTCGAATAAAATCAGGCTAACCTTTGACTTCGATCAACCCAGCGAACACATTGGCTTTAGGCGAGAACATACATAAACGCATCATATCAATGTAATCAGCTAATTCACAAGAGTGCGGAATCTTACAAGCCTCTTAGCATGGCCTTATCTGTATATTACGAAATCAGTGATAGCAGGAATCATGGAAGTGCTGCTTAGTAAAAGAGTGGCGGAAGCACGTTTGGCCATGGTAAATATCTGCATAGATTCCACAGCTAGCATAATTATAGAAACGTGGAAAATAACCATTTAGAAGAACTTCAAGTAAGCAGACACCTCTCCAATTATATTGACGGCATACTAGGAAGATGTAGTAAGGATGTCAGATTGGGAAGGATTAGATGAGAGATCGAGAGGGAATATCCCAGCAACCTCAGGTTTGCTGATGACATTCGCCGTTACAGTAACACTGGAGATGACCTACAACGTATGACTGAAGACATCAAACAGCAAAGTCTAACGGCAAATTGGAGGATTAATATGCATACGACTTTTGTTTATTAACCTGGGTTGCAATAAGAGTTCGCGATCTGTAGTCAACGTATTGAAGTTGTGAAAGATCAGATTTATCGAGACTGAGTAGTGATAACGGGGAGGAGATTGGAGACGTCAGAGGAATATTTCCAGATGAATAAAAATACGTTGCAGTTTATATGGGTGAGCACTCCCAAGCTAAGCGTGGTAGTTTACAAATATTCTTAAAAAGTATATAAAGATATTAGGACGGCTGTATGTAGTGACACGCGCCGTTCAACAACAACGGTCGTGCAGTTCAACAAACAGAACTATGAGGACAAGTTGTGTCATATATACTATTTCTTGGAAGATGCCGCGAGGACCTGGTTCGAGAACCGAGAGTCGACCGTAAGGACATGGGACATGCTTCACTACAGCTTCCTGCAAACCTTAACGAGCGTCGTGCGCAAAAAAAGGGCAGAGGCTCTGCTAGAAGCTCGAATGCAGCTGCCGAATGCGAACATTTCCGTCTACCCGGAAGAGATGACCCGTCTGTTCCTGCACACCGACCCGAATATGTCTCAAGAGAAGAAAGTTCGTTTTTTCACGCGGGGAGTAAAGCAATACCTCTTCACCAGATTAATTCGAAACCCGCCGAAGACAGTTACAGAATTTTCTACCGAAGCCACGGCCATCGAGAAGACACTAAAAATTCGCTGTAGACAATGTGACTGCGAAGTCTTTACTGTATATAGACAGTTTTAGAATATCGTTTGTCGTCTTGCGCACGTTAAACGTAAGCACCTTTGCGGGACGTTACGGTGCGCGTTCTTTCAAGTCTTTTAGTTTACCGTGCTGAAATAAAAACGTAAAGACGACGTTATAAAACAGGGCGCCGTCTGGTGCCTCGTGCTGAACGCATCCAAGCCAAGACGATCCATTAGCAACCATCCTGCTGTTGCTATGTGGATGCGTCTCGTCAGGCCTACGGGCTTCGAAATCGCCAAGCGATCTCGGAAAATGTATGGGCTATACGCTCATAACTAACTTTTCCGGTGAGTTTAGAGAAAACGAAAGCTCATTACAATAGTTACTGGCGATCAACGCGAGTGAGAGCGTAGTCATCACGAGAATTCGCGCTGAAGCGGGAGCCATCAATGCCGCCATGTTCGACACCGCTATTTCTTAGCGTCCGTAAACATTACGAACGTTAAACATTACGCATGCCAAATGACGTACGTTATCATAGCGCACGTAAACCGCAGAAACCCAATAACGTTCCGAGCATGCGTATTGAGGACGACGCTATTTGTTTACGTGCGTAATGCGCTTACGTTCGGTTGCAAACGCTGTTCTAAAACTGCCTATATATAAATAGCTGACGCCACTGACCTGCAGGTCAGATTTATAGGATGGCCTACTGTGCTCGATGTTATCGTTCTTTTAGCGCTACTTGTATTTCTGGGTACAGGTTCGTTCAATAAAGAATTAACGTTATTAAGTCACGCTTTTGAGAATGTATTTGACAATGTGGGATAATTTCACGATAGCGTGACATTATTAAAGAGCAAATGGTCTAATAACTAGATTTGGTACAAAGTGAGCAAAAAAGTAGTCGAGGACGGCTCAGCATTACGTTGTGCGAATAAAACAGCAACTATTCCGCCAACTGGTGGTGCCGCCTGATGGAAGTAAGGTAAATTGAAGGCACTTGGGAGAGGACATCGTCGTGAAATGGACCTAATATAGGCTAATGTTGGTGATGATGATGATGATGATGATGATGATAGCCTATGAGATTGCCAAATATTGACAGTGCTTTTAGCGTCGAAAAAAAGCTATATTGAATAAAACTGCACAGGTACATGGCGTACGCCAGGGGTCATGCCATGTCCATGTTCAATGACTTAGTTTATTAAACACAAAATAATTTCTGATAATAATAACATAATAACAAGTTCTCAATTTTGAGAACACGGTCATACTATCAAGTAAATAGAGATGCCACTGATGATAAGTTTACGGTTATCGCTAAGCTCAGTGCTAAGTTCAGGCATTTTTTTAGGAAAGGACACAGTACTGGAAGGTTTCGCGGTAAACTTCATTAGAAACCGGCCATCTTAGTGAGCTTTCGTCAAAAATACTTTGCGTGAGGACTAAATTATATTTGAAAATGAAATTCGAGAATGATTTTTAATACATCATTAAATTAGACCGGAAGACGTTGCCCCTTTTTATGAAATCGAGAAAACATTACGAACACTGATGCCGGGCAGGAGATTTCTGCTAAAAATATGAATGGCCACACAGGCATGCGAAGTGACCAGTCAACAGCATTACTGCACGCTTCTTTCGAAGAACGATTGCAGCAGATGTAAAGCAGTGACCCTCAACTTACTATGGAAATGCTCTCGTTCCATTGTGACTGATGTACTCGACGTGAACCAGGTTTCAAGAAGTGCACATCCGAATGCTTCGGCGCTGACCAAAAGTACGAATGCCAGGCGCTTCGAGGCAGATCAAATAGGTTTTCTTTGTTTATTAATCTGTTCTGAGAGGAATGACCCTTTCCGAGCGAAGTCCCGACGAAAGAACACTCAAGAAGTAGAATACATTGCTACACCCCGACAAAAGGAGTTGCGAATACAAGGAGCTTAGGGCAACTTCATGATATTCGTGTTTTAGGGAGAAGACGAAATTGTAATGTGACAATATCAGGGAGAATCGGGCACAGTCACAGCATTTATTATCCATCACTTTTAAGGAAAATATAGCAAAAATAAACCGTAAGTACCATCGGAGAACACTTTCGAAGATAAAGCTTTTGCACGAAGAACTCTCGGAATTGAAATTTTCAAAACTGGCTACTTTTAATTTTAAAATAATGCACCATCCTTCCAATGATGTAGAGCTTGCCCCCTGTGATAGCAATATAATATCTATTTCAAGCAGCATAAACTTAAATGGCACACAATTCTTCCTACCGTATAGAAGAGGCATTCGCTGCCCGTCAGTCGCTTCATTTGAATATCAGTTTCTGGGAGGGATGTACGAGCGTTCTACTGCTGGTGTAAACTGTAAATTTGTTATTCAGTGCACGCTTATCAGCTGTAAATTGTTATTCGGTGCAAGCTTACCAGTATTCTAGTCTCTACACTCATTCAAGCAATTGATCAGACATGGCGTTTGCGTCATTTGTTTTGTAATTGATGAGAATTTTGAGTTTCAAAAAGCTTATGATCTGCAGCGTGATGTGCCGATGAAGCAGGCAAGCTGGATAAGGTGTTCCGCGCTTTCGGTAATGCTGACACAGCTGTGCCTGATCACAAACAAAGCAGCGGAACAAACATACAACGAAGCAAAGAAAACAGAAATTACAGGCCATCCCACACTCTTGGCTTCTAGTGATAAACGTAATCTGCTTCCTAAACTTAATCATGTCGCGATCTGTCATTGTATTGGTACTGACAGCATCATTACGGCGCGTATTTACCATCATTGTTAGTAGGGACAGCGGGGCATGGCACTTGCGTGAACGCCGAATGTTTGCGCGCATGCGTGAGTAAGAGCAGGTGCGAGAGATGAAATGTGGGGACTTTTGCTCCTTGAATATATGACTCTGCCTAAGAACTACGGAGGAGTTTCTTAACGCGTGTTTGCGTTTGTCCCTAGGCGTGCCGGCCGAAGTCGCGGTGCGCGGTAGTGATGATCCAGCGCCTCCTATTTTTTACTGGCTGAACTTAGAATGGTAAGTTGGCGGCTGGACGTAATTGCTCGGTCGTGTGTATTACTAATTGAAACAACACGTCATTATTTCACATTATTGGCGGCACCTCCCGGACACACAGCGGCAGCCGGGACACCAAAGCTAGAACCCGGACTGGTTCGTGATGTTGGGGCTCGCCGAGGCGTGCGCGTGCCAGGGGTGTATAAGATCGGCTGTCCCGGAGGGCCAATTTTTTATTCGAACACGTCTTGGCACGCTTCGGCCTCCACGGCCCCAACCCACGGGCCGCCCTGCTTCCAGCTTTGATCCCCCCGCTACACCTTGGGTTCCCTAGAGATCCGGCGCCGCCTGCTTTATTATAACCTCAGGTGCTCTCCTGAGGCCTCCGTTTGCCGATAACATGTGCCCTCCTGGAGCAGTGCTTGTAAAAAATTCAACCTATCGTCGCGACGAAAAAAGCGACCCGCGACTTATACAACACCAGTCAGAACCTTACCCTTCTGACACAGCGATCACAATATGGGGCATTCATGCCCACTACCTCACCGCGCGCGGGCAGCCAGCGGCGGAGCGTAAACAAACTCGACCGCACTCCGCCATGCCGGAATGTCTAGGGGACAAACGCATACAACATGCTCTAAGAAACCTCCTCCGTACTGCCTACGCAGAGTCACATATTCAAAGAGCAAAGGGCCCCAGATTTCATCTCTCGCAACCGCTCTCACTCGCGCCTGCGCAGAAACGGCGAGCGCCTCGAAAAACGTCACGCAGCGCTGTAACTATACTATCAAGCGTAAAAATGCATTACGGGCAGCCCAACAGCACATTTTATTGCACGGAATGCCAGGAAGCTCTTTTAAAGACTAACTAATTGTCCATCTCCTCCAAAATTTTATAGTGAAAGCTTCTTTTGCACTCATTGGCTGTCGCTTGTCTGTGAACTAAAGCACCTGGGATATCACCGTCGTTGATTGTTTCTTTTACCTGATTCACGCTATCATGTTCGACCATTTCATTCAGCCAGCGTGCTGCGATTAAATATGCATTTCAGATGCCGATAGCTTGATACAACATCTACTTTAATCGAAGATGCGCTAGGCATTTTCTTGCCTTGCACGCACGTGCGTTCCATCATGCCCGAGCATACTATCACAGGAAACTCGTGCTCTAAGTTCGAAATCCAGTAGGAATGATCACCTTGTTGCGTGGGAATTGGCAACATATAAATTAAAATAAATTCTACGATTTTGGTTGCAAGAACCATGATCTTGTTACGAGGCGCATCTTATAGTGTGGGGGAGGGGGGAGGAGGAGGCTCCAAAGTAATTTTGCCCACCGAGGGTTCCTTAACCTGTACGCATTTCAATGTATAAGAACGTTTTGCATTCCTCTCCCAATCGGAATGCGGCCACTGAGACCGGCATCGAGCCCACGATTGCTCAGCAGTGCAATGCCATAGTCACTGGGCTACCCCGCGCTGGATAATGTTTGCCTGAGCAGCAGGTTTTCACAGTGAGCATATTGTTTGATGGATGAAGCTCAGGGCCACACTTGCAACGCAGTTCGCATGCTACGCAGTTTTGCAAGAGCAGCTGTGCGAGCATACCAACAACGTATATTTTTCTGCTATCGAAGAGCTATTCACATTCAGCTCCGCTTCTGTCACGGAAGCTGTACTATAGCTTCACTTCATGAGCGGCAAAAAAAAAAAAAAAGACGGCAAGCGGACATAGTTTGCTGGAATGGTCCCGAAAGCCCCGAACGGGGAGCACTGGGGGATTACTAAAGCATATTCATTTCGGTAGGCATGGAATGGGACAGAAGGGCCTCCTTGTTGGCGCCCTCTTTTTTGAACGTATTTTCTCAGCTATGATACTTCATTTGCAATAACTGCAGCATAAGGCAAGTCGCAACGATGCACGACATGCTGCCAAATCAGTGTTTCAGCTAATATTTTGAAAGAAACTTAGGCCCCACTTGCAAAGCATTACATTCTTGAACAACGTTTAGTCATTGAAAGGCCGCTTGTCTTCGCCAATCACAAGTGGCCGGTACCTATTCTGACGCGCGGCTGTACAGCGTTCTGACCGATTTGTGAACTCAGGCACTGGTATAAATACTTTTGTTTGTCAGAACTGTCAACAGCCAGACTGACTTTTGAATGTAACATACGCAATCACGACTGGCGGGCGATTATGCTTACCATCAGATCTATTGTTGGTTTGTAAATTCAGGCCCTAAAGATGACACACCGAAAACATCGTGCGCGCGAGCACTCACTGCCTGTCTGTAAGCGGGCCTAGGTGTCGTGCCAGCTCCCAGCTGACGTAGGCCGCCACCTCCGAGTGGCCCACCTCTTTCGCCAGAAAGCGCCTGTAAGCCAGGAATGATGGGTGGCCGACGGCCACTTTGCTCAAGTCTTCCAGCGTGAGCGGCGCTGATGACGAAGAATCGTTCTCGTGCGACGAGTTGCTAGTCGAAAGCAGCGGTATGATGGCGTAGTACCGGTCCGGATCTTCCTCGGGAATGATTCCGGACACCTTGAGAACGGACTCTTCGGTGTCCATGATGCGGTGCACGATCAAGTTGATGTCCAGGTTGCCATGCAGCGACACCTTGCTGCGGTTCGCCTGCCACCAGATCCCGGCGAGAGAAGGAAATTCAAAACGTGAAACGCAGTGGACGCGTTCCGAAGCGCTGAGAAAAATCATTTCGTGGTGAATAATCCGAACTGGTTAATCAGCAGCTTTACAGTAAACTTAGTTTCGTGTCTAGAAAGTATGTCCCGTATTTTTAAGCCATGAAAGGTACGGTAACATGAAAGGTACGGTAACATGAAAGGTACGGTAGTTTTTTTTTCTTTCGTTGAAGAAATGACGTTTTACTGCAACGCAGTGGCTTCACACTCCTGACCACCGTAATTTTTGTTTGTGACAGGGTGAACGAGAGAAACGTCAGACACTTGAAAGTCGTCAGAGACATGAGACTTGCGGCGCATTCCTCACTCGCTCTGCGAATCCCTTGCGGGAGATAACTCGGAAACGGCGGTGGATTTAGCGGATGCTTGCAAGGAAACATCGCTGCACCTGCTTTGAGTAAACGCAATACCGCAAAGCTTGAGATATGAGGTGATCACCGGAGCGGTCACGAGTCTCACGAAAGTCGCAAACCTCTGCGGCGCTGGCACATGCCGGAGCGGCTCCGCTGTTCCGGCATTCCTTACGGAGGTATTATCGTAGCCCGTCTGCGGTATATAAGTTTTTTTTTTTTGCCTTGCATGTCACATTCTCACGGATGAAGTGTTTCACTATCATTAAGAAAAAGAAAGCTGGGTTATTTACGAACGCTCGGGACTAGCTTGGTCAATGACTGATGTAGAGGTTTCCCTCGAACAAAAGCCTAGCAGCTGCAAAACCAACAAGTCTCTAAACAAAATTTAATGCCGCTATATAATATAGACAACGAGTCCCTCTAGTACTCGCAAATATACTCTACAGGCAACGAAATCACCCTTTTACATCTCCTATGTACTAACTCCTACACGCCGCGACACGTGGCATGGAAGAAGGAGTCGCCGTGTTTGACAAAGCAATTAGTGCACTGATGCTGCCTTGCACAAAACGAAGCTCTTGATGAGAACCCTTCACTGCAGGTAAAATTATACAAATTTTCACATGGAATACGCCGTCTGAAGAACCTTTCAGATCTCGCAAGAATTGTGATATTTTATCACGCCTCTTCTGCCGGTGCATTGAAGTGGCCCTTACCTACCTAACTGATGTAACATGTCTTCACTAAGGGCAGCTTGATAAAGCCACCACTCGTGCTTTTATCAGCTAACGTATAGAATGCTTAGAATACTTCTTCAGACCGCCATACACCCCCTCTCACTTTAATCCCCCAGTCGCCCGCTCATCCAATTCAGCTTGTGTCACGAATTTTTCTCATTATCGCAGTAAGGCACACACTTAGTGCCTTGAATCATCTAGAGGCCGCAGACAGAAAAGCAAGATGGGTTCTAACGCAACGTAGCCTCGATTGTTTCGCGGTATAATGCGCATGTTTCCATACACACGCAGCTGTTTAGTGTAGTAAGTGAGCAAAGCCTGGGTCTGTCTTGTGGATTGGCCAGTCTTACAGTTGGGTTGAATTCGCTCATATTCCGACCGCGCGGCGTGCCGCGACCTTCACAGCAGCTTCTAAGGCCCCAAACCTTGAATTCTCCGCGATGTTGCTTTAACTTGGAACGTCCCGCCCGACCAGTAGAGAAACTTAGAGACATGGCTAAAAATGAAAAGAATAAAACAAAATATCTGCCGGAATCGAATCGGCCTTGCGGCATATCGAAAACAATATCCATTATTACAAGTGGCGTTTTATAGTGACAGAATCCGAGCTATACAACGTAATTCTCAGGTTGCGTCAGATTTCAAACCGCACACACACTCCAATCAGCACGCGTACACCGACACACGCGCACCTGCATATTGATTCAATGTTAAAAATACATCGGCAAGTGTGCTGCTCCAGTGCTGTTCACTCTTCTCCCCAAGTAGGTGCACTTCACTTCACTGCGGCTCAGCGTGCACAGAAGCTCGCAGGCTCGCTTTATCACATTTCATCCGTTGCTAACCGCCAATGCAGGGGCACGCAAGTATTGACACAGCGTTTTACAGAAAAGCGAGGAAGCGAGCGCCAAACGAGGGCTCGCTTAGTGCGCTATGAGCCCCGAGTGGGCGAAACGAACACGTACATGTAGAAGCATGACGATGACGTAGGAGTGTACGAGCTCCTCGTACGCCCCGCGACGGCGCAAACGGATGCGCTCGAGGCGCCATGACTCCAGGTCTTGACGCCGGCCCATGGAGAACATCGGGCGGCCGTCAGGTCGCCTCCACGTCGGGTGGCGGCGTAAGTCGAACAATGTCTACGAGAAGGTGTGGAGACACAAGAGGCGTCAGCTACGCCGACACTTGGCTCGGAGAAGTCCGGCAAGCGGCAGTTAATGTTAAGAAACGAGGTCAGAATTTGAAGGCGAAGCCACCGCATTTCGCGAACAAGTGGCCGAAGTTATTAGATAATCGCAGCCTCGAGCGATTTCGGGCTTTCAATGAGACCCTCTTGCAAAACTCCAGTGCTTAAATTGTCTCAACCTAATGGCTCATAGCAGAGTGTTGCAAAATGATTCATTTTAGCTTTCGAAAAAGATACTTTGAAGTTAGTGGAAATTGGTCGTACTCCACGTTGCCTTTCAGTATGCTGTTCAATATACATGCTGTTTTTTTTTGCCTGCATCAATTTTTTTTTAGGATTGCCTATGACATACAGAACAATTCTAACCCTTGGTTTAAATTACTCGATGGGGCTGCCATTACTTCTGCGGGAAATCAAAAGTGTTCAAATTAAAGTAAAGAATTAAAGTAATTACGCTGATCACCTTTTCAATTAATTACTTTACGCCAGATATTACAATATATGGATTATAGCCGCTGAGTTCGCACGGCGTATGCATTTGGAACGAATTCGCTGGAAGGTACCAGCAAAGATAATTTTCAGCGTCAGTCGAAATGCATTGGTGTTCCAGTTACTTTTGTGCTTCAATGCATGAAACAGCGGTTTCTTAAAAAAAGCTACAATTCACGCTGTGAAGGTGGTTACCCAGCGAAGCTGTAGCATTACTTAATCCGATAGACCGCTGTGACGTAGCCTTGAATAATTGAGCAATTCACTACATGAAATGATTGACAGAAAGACAAACGCACTGTACCAAAAGAGTACCTAAGTGTGCATGGCTTGCTTTGGGCAGAAACCACTGCGTTCTGCCTAGCCTGAGCGCGACGCCTTGTGCATACTGATGTTGCTGTTCCTGTCGCCGCTCATCGTCTTCACGCTGCTCTTCGGAAGTCCTAACTATGCGTGGCCTTCCCATATCGCTATCATGACATAAATGAAATCAGTTACTGGATAGGTTCTTCTACATATGAAGTGTAGTGACGTCACTCCTTGCTTCGTATGCTGTATTCGCCGCTTCCCGGCAACTGCAGCTTATGCAACCGTTAACTTCACAAGGAAACGCATGCGGCGAACGCGACGTGCTTCGCATTGATCGAACGCGCCTTATGATCTGCCATGTGGCTTTGACACTTGTTTTGTGCTTTTTCTATTGCAACGAATACTGATGTGCGTTTTGCATGCATAGTTTTAATGGAGATGGGCACTTTTGGCTTCAATTCGTGGAATGGTTTTCTGTTGGCTCTTCTATCGACTGTTCTGTCGACGGAGACGAAAAAATCCCGGGATGCAAGTCATATACAGCTTTGCTGTAAAACGCCAGTGTACTGTGTACCGTACATTGTGTGCACGTCAAGAACCCAAGGTAGAGTCAAAACTATTCCGGGATCCCCCAAAAGGCAAAGCCTCATTCATATCGTACTTTGGGCACGTGAAACCCGAGAATACGTATATTTTCTTTTACGTGGAAGTCCCTACAATATTAGTGTCCTTTTGACGCGTGTCAACACCTAAGTTCGCTCTCGGGGCCACACTGCATCCCGTCCAGGTTACTCGGAGAACCCGAGACCGTGCAAACTACTAGTGTGACACTGAAGATTTTTTTTAATTTATGCGACAGATATCTTGCGTTCGGTAACGATAATATAGAAAAGCACAGTTAACCATGACATCGCCCTCAGCTCACATATACGGGCCATCGGTTCTTTCGTATAACAAGCAGTTGTCAGTGAGGACGAAAGCTCAGGCACGTGCCCGCGACATGCTGCATTTTTGTGTATTTCTAGTATCCTCACTTTCTAGCATTCATACCCACAGCGACACTGAACAAGGCAATACAGCAACGTTCATGTAGTGTCTTATTTATCTGCCGTTGACAGCAATCTTGCCACAGCACGACCAATCAGATGCCCTCATACAACGTTCTTTGTTCTGTGCTGCAACAAGCTGTTTCGAATTGCCTAATTGCTGCAATTCTGCACTCACCCGATAACTCCTCGTTGCTCCGGTACACACAACTATCTGCAAATTTCAGCTCATCCCATTCCCAGTAGGAGGAAAGCGGCGACTGAAAGCTTTTCATAACTCAAGCGCAGAAAAATCACATTTCTGAGGTAAACATTCACATTCAGAAATGTTTGCTTTAGTGCACTGAACTAAAGTCAGTGACACGCCAAAAATACACCACCGGTGCTTCCCAAAAAGAACACGTATACTGGATGCTGCAGCGAATCACTTCATCCTATCCTTCCTCCCATCCATATCTGTTGTACCACGTTCTCGCCTTCGCCCAAATGCTTCTTCTTGCTCAAGCACTAGCGTGAAGTGAAACATCTCACTCTTTTGAGAGCACATTTTCTTCAGGTATTTTTGCATTGATACCTGCTGGGTATCACGTCAGGTCACGTCAGGTAGTCCCAGGCAAATGATTCGCCTAATCGCAGTTGTAACAAACCGGTTGGGTTCTGGACAGCCTTCATCTCTACATATGGCTATTTCTATTCTTCGTACGTACGGTGTGACCACCGCGTATTCATTGTTGCTTAATAACTCGGTCGCTTCTTTTCATACCAGTGGCATCTATAAAAGTCCTATTTCTCGAAACGCGAAGGGATGAAGGACACGCGCATCACGCACTTTTGGGAGGAGCTGTACACTTGTCATTGATTACGACTTTAGCCAGCCACATCTGTGATGACATTCTCATGCACATAAGACTAGCAGAGTGCTGCTGCTGCGAAATGATTCGTTTTTTATTCTTCGAGGAACGGACTTCGCTTTGACAAAATTCGTCCATATCCATGGAACAAAGAGAATCTCGGTACATCTCTGGCACAGGCATACGGGAAGGCTGTGTGGATTTCTGCTGAAGTTAGTTAGCTAGTGATTGTCTGCAGAGTAACTTGACTGTTGTGCATAAATATTTATGTTGGTATGTGCGGGAAGGGTGGGGATTTAACTGGCGCTTTGCTTAGACTTGAAATATACCAACTAAATGATAACTCTACATCAGTGGTAACTAAATTAGGCTGCTTGAAAGATGCATTTTACACGTACGCAAAATAACTCCCGCTCATAAAGCATTACGCAAGTAGTGGTAGAGAGTGAAAGAAAGTTGAATGAAAGAGTAATACGTCGCCGAACTTTCTGTAAGACAAATGTACAATTTGGGCGGGAAGCTTTTGAGACGATGACAAATTTACAAGCGAGTAAAATGCTTCGTGAAAGTAGCACTAAAGTACTGACTTTGGCAGTCAGTATCACTATAGTAGCGATGCCATGTACCCCATATGCTGGGCGATGCCATGTACCCCATGTACCCCATATTCGTGAGCGTAATATACCAACGCCTCCTAGATAGCACAAGGCCCGTGCACTTCGATCCATGATGTCATGCTACCTTGCCCGACTGCCATAGAATCTACGAGGGATGCTCCTGAGCAAGCCGAGGTGATTTCGACGTCACCGCTTTCATCACGCCGGGCTTGGCAATGAAAATTTCGGTCCAAGTAGCATGACGTCATGAAGCGTAGAGTTTCGTACAATAATTACGAGAGGAAACTCTGGCGCTGCAATCGTTCAGCCACCATGGGACCGATGGGAAGTACATGGATTTGTCTGATCTTCCTGCTCGTCAATTCAGACGCTCTTGTGGTTTTTTTTATTGAGCTTTTTATGCCTTCATTGTCGTAAATTTCAGAGCAATCTATACACTTTGAAGTGCAGAAGGCGCTGCGAACACGCACAATCGCTACTAATTGCAACGATGGAGCTTGTCGAGGTGGCGAAATCGAAACGCGCCAAGCATTTCAAGGCACTGGCATGCCCACGATAAATTCATAAAGGCATTTCACGTCGCTTGTCAGTGCATGCGTCCGTGGCGTAATGGCTTGAATATCAGGCTGCTGTGCTAGAGCTCCTGCGTTCGAATCCAGCCGTCGGACAATATTAATAATGTGTACTTATTGATTACGTAGTGGATTGTTGAAAATGACGAGTTTACGAACTCGCAAAGCCGCCTGAAACTGGAAGGACGAAGTTTACGCGAATCCAATCGCTTCCCATAATTCCCATGCTGGCTCAACCACTCTCATTTCAGCTCCCGTAGATACTAGCTCCAGAATTCCCTCTAGTAATTACTGTATGAAACCGTGTCATAATGCAGAGTGCACAGGCCTCCGATCTAGGAGGCACTGAATATACCCAAAGGAATAGAAAAGTGGCAGTCACTTCGTTCTGTTAGAGATAGTTCATTCGTTGGAACCATAAAGCTTCCTACAATTACAAGAGGTAACTCTCCCACTGCGATCGTTCAGCCACTATGAGATTCTGATGGGCCGTTCACGGATGTGTATGGGCTTCGAGCTTGGGGCTTGAGACGTTCTTGCGGCTTCATTTGTTACGCTTTATCTGGACCCAAATGGAAGTAAATTGCGAGGCACTTTATACTTTTTGTTAATGCTGAGGGCAATAAGACTCTGCAAGGACGCATAATTGCTACTAATTGCGGTGGTTCCGTGCGTCCGTGGCGTAATGGCTTCATATCGGGCTTCTGTGCTAGAGGTCCTGTGTTCCAAGCCTGCCATCGGGCAATTTTAATTATTTTTAATTACTTATAACGCCGTGCTTTCTTAAAAGTCATGAAGCCACTTAAAGTCAGGAGGACGCAGTTTAGGCAAATTCATGCACTATACCCATCATTCTTATGCTGGCTGAACTGAAGGCGCTCCTTACAGCTCCCGTAAACACTAGCGCCCTAGTTCCCGCTAGTAATTGTATGAAACTCTGTGGTTGGAAGGCTATTGGACGAGAACCACAAGTGCAAAACAGAACAGACACGAAGAAGCTAAATTTAGCAAACACCGATTGTGCGCCAGCGCAATTGTGTGTGTTTCTGGTAAAGGTGTATTTTGGGCTAGTTGGCTCGTATCCCTACTACAGCGCCAGAGAACAGAAGAGACCAGACGAAGAAGAACGACACGTACACAAGGTACACTAACAACTGAAAGTTTATCAACTGGATGCCCAGAATAAGCACTGGCTGAGCATGAATAAGCAGAAGATATGAAAATATAAGAGGTATGAAAGACCATCACATTGTCAAGCCTACTACGCGTGAAAAACGGTTCCTGTAAGGAATATGAAGTCTTTCTCTGAGAGCACGAGGGGCGGCTTGCTGGCACATACATTCTTCACATATGTACATTCCGTTTCACAAAACGTGAAGAAACTGGCGGAGAGGGTGGAAATAAAGGTGGTTTTAACGCACCGGACAAGCTAGCAAAAATGTGCAGATGCGTCAATGAAGAAGATATATAGGGAATCTGTGTGTACTAAGAATCATCGCTATAAGCCTGTAGAGTGCACTGAAAACGGGGTCTACGCAATTTCTTTGGATTGCAGCACGTCACACATAGGCCAGACGGGAAGATGCCTAAATGACAGATTGAAAGAACATAAATACAACACAACAAAAATATCCGGGCAACTATGTTATGCATAGCAGGGACTGCGTCTGCGCACTAATATTGGGGAAAAAAACTAGCCTCCTGTCCAAATCAACAGATAGGCTAACAAGGGAGATCGTTGAAGCCCTGGAGTTTAAAAAGCTGGGCGATTCTTGCGTCAGCAAGCAAGCCGTCGGTCATGCTCTCAGAGAAAGACGTCAGATTCCTTACATGAACCGTTTTTCACGCGTAGTAGGCTTGACCATGTGACGGTCTTTCACGTCTCTCATATTTTGCATTCTTCTGTTTATTCATGCTCAGTCCGTACTTATTCTGGGCATTCAGTGAACAAACCTTCAATTGTTAGAGCGCCCCGTGTGCGTGTCGTCCTTCTCCGTCTGGTCCGTTGTGTTCTCTGGCACTGTTTTACTGCGGGCGCGTGTTTAGCTATCATCATCACTTCCAGAATGAGTCAGCTCTAGCTGACAAATCACTCGGAGAATTCGTGACGTCAGGCGTGCCTTGAGGTTGTAGAAAAGGTCGAGCTTGATCGCCAGCTCGATGGGGTTCTCGGTGGCGTTGACGAAGCTCAATCCAACGTCCCTGAGGAAAATGACCAGGGCGTCGGCGCGGTACCGCGTGGAAGCTTCCAGGCACTCGCCGAACAGCATCGCGGCCTTCACCGAGCTGGGCATGGCTTTGTCTTGGGAAGTTCGTGTTTTGCTTGTCGGGATTTTACTCGTTTGCGTGGTTGTTCTGCATGAAAGATGGCAGGGGTAGTGCTCATGAGCCTCGCAGTCGTGTAGTATTAAAACTGAATAAAGCCACGGTACTGTTATAATCTCATTCCCCGTAGATTCGACTAAGTGAGCGGTCCTTGAGCGTCGCCCCTGCATTCGACGGAGCTTCTTTCCACTGCTACTATGCAACATTTCATTTCGGTCTACATATGTTTCACTTATTAAGCGGGACATATAAACCTCATTTTCATATAGATTCTATGATGTAGCTTAAGTGACTCGGGATTCAAAGTGTAGAGAAAAGCGCTGGCGCATGTTCCGGTCACCGCTTAGGCTAATTAGAGAATATTTTGCCCATTAGGGTTAGTTCGAAATAACTATTTGTAATTCCCTTCCTTTGGCGATATGTTCTGTATTGCTTTTCACTGGTCTATTTAGAACTACTGTAGTGTATAAAATTTTTTGTAAATAGCCCTCGAGCTTTAACACCTTTATTACCTTTCCGTTCCGAACGATACACCAGAAAAAAAATTGCCGTGGTTGAACGCGGGCAAACTAAGTTTGTCGAGTGATGGCTCGGTTTTTCTTGCTTTGGGAAAGGACGATAACATTGGTTTGCACAGACTTAACTTTTTGTAACAGCAACTACCACATCTAAAATTGCGCATTGCACCAGACAACACAAAGACGCTGCTCCGCGCCGTCGGCGCTCCGGCGCGAACGCGCAGTGAAGTATCGATGGATGCTGCGAGCGTTCCCTTTGGAATGGCTTGTTGCGTTGCGTTACCAAGCTCTTGTTAACCAAGTTTGCATCCAAGTTTTATCCAGTTGTTATGCAAGTTTGAAATTCGATGCAGCCAGAGCATGTGGTGGTGGCAGCACGAAAGACTGACCTTGAGCCGCTGTTCGTTTTCACTCCACAACGCATTATGCAGGCTACGTCCCTGTTTGACCTTGGCAGAGTTTGAAGGTGAGAGTTACGGAACCAGGCGTTTTCTGGGTTGGCGCCAAGAGTAGTAGAGCTATCGCTCTAAAAGGTGCATTAATGTAGGCTTATTCCTCAAACGTCTTGAGCTTTTTTGACAGTGTGATTATTTTTTCTTGATCCGCTAGCTCTCACAGTAGGGCAGTAAATGGACCTGAAGGGCCTGTTGATCAAGACCAACATGGTTCACAAATCTTCGTTATAGCACTTGACCATTGGCCGGCCAAAGTAGCAAATATGTCTATCGTTCCGGTTGATTTATGAACTTTTTATTTTGCGAATACCGGACTTGATCAATTTAACTGCATTTCTTTTCTTGCGCCAGGTACAACACTGAAAGAGTGCATGCACAAACGGAGAAATATAACGGGAACTAACAACGCCTTTAGTTTGGAACGGATAACTTTATAGCACGAGTTACGGGCAAGCTACCAGAAAAGGGAGAGGAATTGGGTGATGCTCGCGAAAGCCAGTACGACTGGAACTCATCTTTAGCGAGCGAAGAAACACAGGTGATGAGCGAGCGCTGTCTCACCTTGCGGTATAGGCGAAGCGCGACGTCGTCGTCGTGCTCGGCGCCATGCGTTTGAGCTCGGAGCGCGCGTGTGACCACAGCCGCGTCTCTTGCTCGTCGTACGTGCTGGTAAACGATGGCCGGTTAAGCCACCCCGAGCACACGTACGCGTAGAAGTCGTCGCAGGGGTCGCCGCTCACTGTCTCCTGCGTATGCAGAGGTCAAACGTTGCAGCCGGAATCGATTTACATACCTGCTAGAGATGAGCTACAGAAAAGCACCCAACACGTAGTGTTCAAGCGCGAACAGAATTTGCGAAATTATACTTCCTTATTTTCCCCGTCCTTTGAACCGCACTTACGCATAGAATCCTATATTACGCCAGTAAATGAAGTCATTTGATTTTTAAATTTGCAGCCATAGCTCCACTCGGCATATGTCCTATGGCGCTAAATCGTAAAGTTATTCCAAACTTTTCTGTTCAATTTCTGCAATCGGCCCTCCACGACTGGTAAAAAAAAAATTCGCGACACCCCCACTTCCCTTTGCTGTCATGCAATGCCAGGAAAACCGCGAAAGCTCGTCTGATACAACGTGTGCACATTTATTACACATAATTAGACCGAACAACAGAAGCAACTATTTCTGATTCAAAGCTTTTTTCGCAATAAGCCCTCTGCAATTGGTCAAAAATTTTCGGGCTGCGCCCACTGCACCTGTCTGTCACGCAACGTCACAGAACCGCGAAAACTCATCGCGTCAAAGGAGCGTATACGCATTATAGGTGCGTTAATCTGCCGAACAAAATTGATTTCTTTTTTTTCTTTTGGGGAGGGGGAAGGGGGGGGGGGGAATAGCCATACACTGCCACGTTCCGCAACAAGTTGAAGATGGCCGCCCGCCGAATGCTCTGGCACTGGCTACTCATACCTGTCGAGGTGAATGGACTTATTTGCGTATAATAATTTTTTTTATCTTGGCAGTATAACGTTTTCGAGCCCTTTCAGCAAGTGCACGACATCGCTATGCTAAATTTTCTTCACTGAGCATCCGTTTAAGCTGCATTTTTACCCTTCTGTTGCACACCGCCGCAATTTTCTACCAGGTACCAAAGCTAAGCAAAAAGAAGCAGGCCAATCACAGACGATCGCACCATTCTACTTCCACTGCGCTAGCCCGGCCTCAACGAAATACTCTCCATGTCTGCATGCTCCTCGCCTCTGCTCAGCCAATTATACAAGAAAAATCTTCCGAGTAAGGCAGTGCTACTCGCTTTGAAAGCAATCAGAAGTGACGTCCTATAATCGAGGAGAGCGCTTCATTGACCTGTAACAACGTCTCGAGTCCCTGCCCAATGTTTGTGCCGGCGGTTATGTAAATTTGACATCAGGAGATTGGAACAAAAATATATTGGAATAGTTTTACGTTATAGGGTCCTTGCTGTCCAATTGAAGCGGTCCTGCCGCGTTTTGCGAACAGAGAGCTGCAGGTGGCTCTAGCCACAAGCATTTACATTACTACTAGTACTGCTACCGGCACGGTAATGACCACAGTGGCCCTTGCATAGCCTGCAAACGGGTGTTCGGGTAACGCGCCCTCCATCTGTTCAAGATTGCACCTCAAACAGCAGCTAACACAGCTAAGAAAGGTCTGATCGTGCGTGAGCTTTCGGTTCATTAACTACACCATTGGGACATAAAAAAAAAAAAGAATCTAGGCTTGTATTCAGCAAACTTTCTTTCGCTAGAACTGCTAGTAAGAGCAAATATCAGACAACTCTGAAGCTGCACTTATTGCCGACGGCGGCTGGCCAATGAATGGCAAAGAGCACTCACGAACGAAAAGCTTTGGGAATTCGGCTAGTTATTCTCAATTCTGGCTAACAATATTCATAAAAAACCAAGCACTGGATTTTGTCTTACCACAGTGGTCGGTGCATGCCGAAGCCTTAGTATTTTTAATACATTTCAATCTACCATTTCGGACCCGGTGCTTCATCATCTTACTAGCGCGCGATGATAACTAAACCTTCAAGGAAGGATGGTCTAACTGACGGCTTTGTTGTACCAAAATCGGACCTAAGTGCTGTATCGACGTCATGTGAAATACGGTTCTTCGAAAAAAACAACAAATGTAAATTTACGCCTGTTTCTAGAGCCAGTAATTCATCTGCACACTATATGAATAGCACCTCATCAAAGGGTGTGTCATGTAATAGGTCACGCACGTCTACACACCCACGTTATCTATAATCTTACGGATATTATGTGTTGTATAGTGGAATACCTTCGCTGTATAGCGTCGCGGAATCTCCATCCGTCAAAACATGGTTATGCAACACACCAATTAGCGTACAATTCGATCATTAAACATTAGTTTGGGATTTATTATTGGAGTAATGCAGGACACTTCTTAGAAAGGGCGCACAAGAGTTTGGTGTGTCGAAATTGTACAAGAGCCATACGCATAATATTATTGACGCACATAATGGCCCTACATAGAGCCTTCGACCTAAAAAAACTTGAACATAGCCTTCACTATAATTTCTATTAGCCTAATCTGCGATACAACAAGCCTTTCTCTCCAATACGTACGCGCCGTTTAGCGCATGTTTACAAGGAAAGAAGTTCGCACAATAGGGCATTCAGATAGCTAAATTTATGAATCAAATCAAGCACGAATATTCCAGAAATAGAACAGTAGAATATGCAATCAAGTACATATTAGTTTTTTATTGCTAAACAAAGTGCACAATGAAATTTGCATTCCGTGCGTAAAGTACAATGAAATCCTTATTAAATGGCTGGAAATTATCGAGCAGAAGTTGAACGCCGTGCCTCTACTCAACAGTCGCGGCCCTCATACACAAAAACTGTGGACTAGTTGATGTATAAGACTAGAATTCGTTCGTTCGCTCGCTCCAGCAACACTTGGAACAGCCCCACTTACATCGAGTTGTCTCACTGGAGACTCCACTAAGTGTTATCTCTTATATTTAAAACAATGCCCCGGGAGCCCAGTTGCTGTATGGCTTTGCGCTGCTGAGCTCGAGTTCGTGGGTTGAATCCCAGGAGCGGCGGACACATCTCGATGGGGCTTAAATGCTCAAGCGCTCGCGAGCTTACATTTAGGCGGACGTTCAAAAAATTCCACGTGGCCAAAATTATTCCGGAGTCCTTCGCTACGGCGCGCCTCATAATCGCGTCATGGTTCTGTCGCATAAAAGTCAAGAATTTCTTTTAAGTATTCGAACAGAAAAAATATTGCAAAATTTTTATAGTGAATTCCGGAGTAGAATGCAAATCAAGCACGAAATATTTGATTAGCATTCGAATATTCGTACACTCTCCGTCTAAAAAAAATTCTGCCTTCCAGTATTTCTCCTGCGACGAGCGTTCTAAGATCCTGGTTCTCTCTCTGAACCAAAAGTAGCACTTGAAAGACCATAGTGAATTCATACACGTACTAGAAGTTTTTGCAATATTAGGCTGCGCGAACGAAAAAGTACCCGCCTCGGTTAGTCAGTGGCTATGATGCTTATTTTCTGTCAGCTTAAACGAGGTCGCTGGTTTGAATCCTGCTCGCGGTTGTCGTATTTCTGATAGGGGAGAAGTGCAAAAAATGCTCACGCAGTTTAAATTTAGGTGTACGCTACAGAACCGGTGGAGGTGTTCAAATTAATCCGTTGTCTTGAGTACGGCGTCAATCGCAATCAACTCTGCAGGTTCGGAAGCGTTACAACCCCCAATTTAATTTTGATTTAAAATGAACGTAAGCAACGCTGATGACTTTCAGGAGGCAACATGTAGGTGTCTGTATAGTTACGTACATACCGAAACACGTTCGTTTCCAACTACATACCACTAATTAAGTACGGCCAACTGCATGCAATGGCCATCGCGTATATGGCACACGCGCAGCGGCAAAGCTCTTGCGACAGGGGGTCTTTCGAGTTCCAGCAGTCGCGTCGCACGAATTCGCGCGGAGCTCTCTCTTTCGTATACCGGATTGGCGCGGACCAATCCGAAGCTGTCGTGCCTCATCGTGTCACGAGACTTTACGCTGGACGAAGGAGCATAGGGGTCTCTGTAGCTTGTCTACCTGACGCGTCGCACGATTGTACAGAGCCGTCTCCCTCCAGAGGAAAAAAAAAAAGCGCTCAGCACATAATCGTTGCTGGCCCACCTGCTGCGCGTAAACGCAATTCTATCAGCATGCGGCGCTTGCCTTGAGTAGCGACGCCGCCAGGCGACAGGAGGTAGTGTTGCACAGTTGCGCGGCCCGATGCGGCGACTTCTTCGCTACGGCTTTCAGGTCGAGAGGCATCACGCGGTGGCTCCTCGTCAGCACGAGCACCACGGTCGTCAGAATCACCGCCGCCGCAAGCAGGACGAGCCCGACTCGCAGTAGCAGCGCCTGCTGCTTGGGGCTCAGGCGAGGTTCCGTCAGGCGAAAATCCATTACGCCGACAGGGTGGGCACAGCAGGGTCCGATATTGTACGGCAGCTGGTCAACGCCTGCCGGTCTGCGCGCGCGAAAAATGCAAGATACGGTAGGTCAGAATGCCTTTGTCTGTTACGGCACCTCGCTGTCCTCGTTACAGCAAAGGCGATGTTTCGTTGAAGAAAAGACCAAGTGTGCACGTTCTCCAGACGAATTGAGGCAAATCTCGTTACTTCTACGTATTTACATTTCGCATTCTTTCCCCGAAAACGCTTAGTCTGTCTATAGCGCCGTCGCTGAAAAACAATCCTGAGGAGGCTGCCACTTTAATTACTTTCGCAGGCCGCAACAAAGCTGCGGCCAAGTGACCATTTTGCTCTCTTGCCCACCTCTACAAGTACAGGAGCTTCCAAGTCCGTTCGACGCCTCCCGGACACCTGCACGGAACCATGAAATCACATGTAAACACCTCGCACTTTTTCTTTCCACGCAACTACGCATTGTCTCCCAAGAAGAGGCCCAGATTTATGAATAAAACCACACTAAATTCACATCTCATTCTGCAATTTGGATGCCTGTGATGCTTGACGCTGATGGCAGAACTGCACACACCGCACTTTGCAAATACATTGCTTGCGTAGGTCACACGCGGCAAACACGTAACGCTACAAGACCCGTTCGGAAGCCTACAATAGAAAGCGGCGCATGGAAGCAAGCTGCCGCAAGTTCACATTTCTTGTGCGTGAGCCACGAAACCAGCGGGGCACTGTTTTTCCAGCGACACTTATATTATGCGGGTCCACTACGTGCGCGAAAAACATGTCGACACGACGGACTGACATCGAGGTCCGATATGTCACGTCACCGCATAACCGCGCGTGGTCTGGCGGGCAAGAATCACACGGTGGACTGACAGTACGGGGCGCCAAATTTTTATCGGCTTGGCGAGGGTCTCAAACGAACACCCTTCCGCCCTACGCTGCAATATCGAACGCAGTCGTTCTCTAAGAAGAAACTGATTTCTATATCCAGTTTCCGACAGCCGCAGAATTACTTTTCTTGACAATATTCTACTAATTGCCGCTGGATGCCGGCGATTTCTCGACGGACGAAAGGAACTGAAAAGTACATCGTGTATGTGACACGCTCTTGTATAACGTGAGTAAAGTAGACAAAGCTGCTCAATACCCAGAGGAAGCGCCTTCGTTCTACAGCTGCTAGGTCCAACCGGCAGTAAAAAAATAGGTACTGCGCGGCTCCCGCGAAATCGTAAACGCGGTTTCACGTGACGTCGGCTTCCAGGGCCAAGAAGGTGGTTTCGTCTATTGTGTGGACGCAAGTAAGGGAGCGCGTAGTTCTTGTGGATAAAAAGCGTATGTATTACTCAGCGGAGCTACTGGATTGAGCCACTGGACTGAGCAACAAACGTTCCATCCGACACTACACCGGGTAAGTGCCAACATGTAAGAAAAAAAGAAACCTATAATAACAAAAAGAAAACTAGCCCACTATGTTGGTGGTATTAACAATTCCGCTGAACGATTTTGCTTTTATTTCATACATTTTTCGTTATCACAATAAAAAAGAACATTGGTTTACAATGCGCAATCTTATTCAGAAATTACTGACTCAATTATCGCATATATTTATTTTTTTTTTGCTGCACATACATTATCGCTTAAATAGCTAGCTCGATATCACAAGCAGTAACATAAGTCGCACAGTGACCGCGAAATAAGCACACAGTCGGCATTGGCAATATTAGAAAAAAGAAGAACGACAATGATGCAGAGATCAAATTCCGCGTAAGAGGGAAAAAAAAAAAGAAAGACCTATAGGAGGAGCTATAGCACACGCTTGGAAAACAGCGAAAATTGAAGGCTCCATAGCAAGTCGTACACTCGGGATTACGCAGCTATTATTTTTACGATATCGCTCGGCACGAAACACCATTGCGCTGACGTTTGCGGAATGAATCAGCAAGTAGAGGGCGTACCTTGAGCGGAAGCGGTTGGTACGCTGGACAATGGCTCGCAGTGGGTGCAGTGAACTGCTGCAGATAGGCACGTCCATTAGCGATCAAATGACGAGAGCAAATGGAGCTTTCCTCCTCTACTCGCCGACAAGTTTCTGCGGCAATGAACGGTTAAGCTACGAGGGCGGAGCTTTCGCACGTGTATGAACGCGCCATGTAGTCCGGCAGCGTTTGGCGGCGCTTTCGGTTTTCTCGCCACGGACGCTGCAGAATCGATGCAGCCTCCATGTGCGATGGTCCCGCCTTTGTCAAGACGCGGGAGGGAGAAGCCGCCAAATCAGAAAACTTCAACACCAAGTTGAGTGTTCTGTCTTATTTAGCTGTTGTAAAAAAAAAGTGTTTATGCTTTTGTCTTCCCCGGCTTATACTAGAGCGAATGAAAATGTGGGACTCCTTTGAGAAGCGCTCCCACTTGTGCGCGCTTTGCCTCAGTAGCTTTCCCTTCATTGCCACAGAAAGCTGTCCGCGAGTATAGCAGTTTCATTGCCGAAATATCTGAACGGAATATCTGAACCGAAATATCTGAACGGAATAGGATGCGTTAGCTTACGGATTCTCGTCTAAATACATACGTACGGAGAAATTGTTTTTCTCGTCAACCAGAATTTAATGAGCGTTAGTGCATATAAAAGGCAAAGGTATAATGTAGTCACTGTTGCAAGTGAAATTAAAAAAAAAATTAAATTATGGGATTTTAGGTGCCAAAACCACTTTCTGATTATGAGGCACGCCGTAGTGGAGGACTCCGGAAATTTCGACCACCTGGAGTTCTTTAGCCATGAAATATAACGTCACAATTGTGCAAACTTTACATAATATTTCATGCAAAGCAAAAAAAAAAGGAACATCGTATATCATACAGAACTATGAAATATACCAGTATACTATGTGAGTAGCATTTTTGCAAAGCACTCGCAAACATTGTAACAAGTTCAAGTAAGCTGTCAGTTCATACATCAAATGCGTACGCTTTAGCTATTCTAACATATGCAGTTTACAAAACAGTGGTATCTGGTTTTAGAGCATAGTTGCGTATGTGTAAACGTTTTGCTACTATATTTTTAAGAGATACCAATTTTCGGCAGCTTTCGTAAAAATGTCAGGTCGTTTTCAACATTCGACTTAAGCATGAGTAGAGTTTACATTTTCCTCTCAATTGGAACCAGTTTCATTCAACTTGGTCCAAGGGCTCTTTCATAAAACATTTCCTGCGTTTTATATGTATTTGAATAGCCGGTACTAAGTTGGCGCCGAGCTAAAGCTTCCTCTTAAGTATGAGAGCTCATTGAATCGATGCTTTTGTATTTCTTAAAAATTAAAGACACTGCACATCGCCGTTTCTGTTATATAGTTATTGAAGAAAGGGTCACGGGCCACATCTGTAAACTCAAGCTAAAATTAAGTAATTAGCTTAGTTGAACAGGATGAGCTATTCGGGGTTCTAATTTTAACTTTTCAAAGCGAAAGCTTTCGGCTTGCTGAAATCCAAGGGCTTGTAATCCGCTCTGCTTAATGGCCATACGTTTTTACTAGTCAAGCCTAAATACTTATAAAAGCTCAATCATGTATTACACGTGTCATTATTTAAGCAGCTGAAATAGAGTGCTTTTCACTGATATGAATCCGTAATATCGCTTCATAATTCCTCACCGACTGCAATTCGCACTATACTCAAATAAACTTGCGATGTTGTTGCTTAACAATATTTGTTAACTCTTCAAGCACAGAGCCGCCCCGAAGGAACTTGATACTGACATCTGACATGGTAGCCGTTGAGTGCATTAAAAGAGTATGAGGGCGAAAATTCTTCCATAAACAACACTTAATTGACACTGCGTGTGATTTCAGAAGCAGGGACGCGAACTTCAAAATAGAGTGGCGTGTTTGACAAAGAGACATTCCTGTAGCACATAATTAAAGTAGGAAAGCAAAATCCAGTTTCGTTAAGCAAAATCCAGTTTTGTTCGAAGTTATGGCTCGCGATGGAAGGTCTTGCTAAAATTGAGAATAATTAGGATCTATGCTTGAATGCATGAAGCCGTAGCAAGCTAATGCAATTGCGTAAATAGCAGCAATTTCTGTGCCCGTAAGTAAACCGTTATAATGAAGCGAAGTGCTTGTAAGCGAAGTACACGATAACGTGCACGATTCTTTTCCAGCAAGTAGATGTGTGTGAAAGCAAGCTGATATGGTTCGACATTGTTTAGAGGTTTCCTTCGTAGTAACGCTGACAACACAAGGTAGCGGCGAGTCCCGTTTCGGCCAACAAGGTTTAAAACGAACGATAACCGCAATAAGAAAGGCGGATGAAGAAAACCGCACGTATTTTATCATGTCCGCTTGACGACGGTGCGTTGACATTTGACAGTTAAGAACGCATCACATTGAAAACTAACACTAATGAAAAGCACCGAGTAAGAGAGACTAATTCACTTATAAAATAATCGAAAGCTAAGCGAGTTGATACATAATGGGAACCTAGTAGCTGCGCAGAGGAAACGAAGGGTGGCAAAGACAACCACCAGTGTTTTGGCTTCCACCATCCTTCGTGTCTTGTGCGCTGCTATGGCACGTTCCCAATAGTTACCCTATCACACACGCATATGTTAATACACGATTTTAGAACAGCGTTCAACTCTGTTCGTACTATAAGGGCAAGCTTTTTTACTGAACACTACGATGGACTTCCCTTGAACACTTTACTTAACGTGTTCAGGAGAGCAAACGACGAAATAAAATAAAAATAAAATAACCATAAAAATTGGGAGACAGAGTGCCACTTGGTGCATTGTGTCGAACCATGCAGTCCAAGCCAAGATAGTGTATTAGTATGCGTCCTGCCATTCTTGTGTCGACGCGACTAATAAGGCCTTCAGACGCCAGCGTCGTCCGACGATCACGGAAATTAGGCGGAGTAGGGATGAATTCAAAGCTTGCTTCACCATCTTTTCGCCGATATCAGCGATAGCGAAAGTGGCGCCATCCGGACAGTTCGAATTCAAGCAGGAGACACTGGTGCCATCGCGTTTCACAACACTGTTGCTTATAGCGCGCGCGAAAATTACGTGCGTTAAAGTAAGCGTAATAACATGTGTGCGTCAACAAAGAGCACGTAATACGAAAGCCGAATAGCTTACCGAGCACACAAAATGAGGACAACGCTGTTTATATAAGTGTTGAAGCTGCTTACGCTTGCTTGTGAACGCTATTCTAAAGCTTTCCAATATCGAAATAATCGACCTTGCGTCAAGCTCCGTGGGCTGTATGCCACGAGCTCTCGCAAGGGAGTTCATGTAGTCCGGAGATTCTAACTGTCATTTTCGTTGAATGACCATTAAAAGCAAAAAACACTAAACTGTCGTCGCGAAAAAACTTCATCGTAGGTAACACAGCCAAAAAATGACACGGACTCGAACGAAAGCAGCAATGAGACAGCGCTGCACACTGCAGAGAATGTCCCATAGAATTTTTTGTTCTTGTCGGCGTCTCCGTTTGCGCTGTGTTACGTAAGATCAAGCCGCACCAAGTCGGCCAAATGGCAGCGTCTGCCGCAATACGTCTACATTTTCGCTATATCTCTCTTGTTAGGCCTTTTTATGAGGCCACAAATGCTTGTAAATATCTGAATCCGGGGCAGAATTCGCAAAGCAATTCGGCCGTCAGTGCACTTCGTCATTGGCCTTCGCCGATATGTCCAGCGTCAGGATTAACTTAAGAACAATTTAGTCAATAAGTTTTATGAACAGGGACCTTGGGTGAGAGCTGCACCCTTTGTCAACCGTATTGGTCTGCCTAGCGTGTTAGCTTGGGAGGAGCAGGGAATTCACATTCGATTCATTTCAATTTCCATTCTTTTGGCCCTCTGTCATTGGCTCGAGCGAAGCCGTATTGCCATTATTGCTACCATCGGCCACTATAGGCACGGCATATAAGAATGGCGAATGTTTTGTTACTGCGATCGAACCAGGTGCTGAGGAAGAGCAGACGCCGCATTTTCTAACGATTAATTTGGACTTGCATTCTTTTTTAACCCTTCGACTTTTCCTCGCACGAAGCCACATATAAGTATGAAGAATGTTTTGTTGCCGCGATCGAACCAGGTGCCGTATTATGTAACACATTATTTTCATTCAGAATTCTATCCGCCATTCCTCATTGGTTGTGGTCACGCAAGGTCATCGCTATATATCGCCAGCATCAGCCGCTTGCTGCGATGAATGATACAAACGGAAGGAAAAAAATTCTCATATAATACGACCACAGTTCTCGTCTATGCTCTGCCTTCATTACCCTAGGCGTTTGTATGCGCGTGTCGAGTTATTTCACAACGACCGCCTTGAGCACAATAGAGATATATCTTTCTTACGTTTGCCACATCTCGACTCACATATGAATGAGAACACAAAAAATGAATCTGAAATTACTATACAAAAGATAACAAAGAGACGGTCGAGGAGGTGCGGCGGGGAAGGGACGTTAAAGACAGACGTAACCGCTAACGACCCAAAACCAGTTGACGTTTGCCTCAGTTTAGCGTTGATAAGCTCGCAGAGACAAACGCCGTGCAGGCTAACCCATGCGTTTTAGCTGTAAATGCACTCTTTTAATTTCGCCGGGACGTCGCGGAAAAACTCCATGCATCCGCTAACCTCTCGGCCTTCCAATATGGCATCTGGCATATTGGAAGGCCGAGCCTTCCTATGGCATATTCCAATAGGCATCTAGGCCTACTGTTAGGCCTAGATGTCTATTTCAAGAGCTACTGCCACGGTAGGCGTTCTGAAACACACAGTCGTCATCCGCGTTCCTTACAGGAAGGCAGACGAAAAGGAACGAGACAGCAGAATGGCCGCCAGACGAGCGGAAAGAGCTGAACTGCAGGCTCACCTTGCTGTGGCTGATCTGGTCGTCGGGTCTTTTCGGGGCTAGCGCGCGAGCATGTGAGTCTCGTGACTGCTATACTTCCTCATCTTTCTCCATATTCCAATCGCGTGCGCAGCCGGCTCAGTTTTTCAGTGCGCACAAATTCCAATATCCAAGTCAACGGGCCAAATCGATTTATTTCTCAACTAGCGCTCTGTTTTGTCCATTTCTGTTGCCGCTGTATTTCGTTTATGATGTTCGTCTCGGTCAGATAACATTTGTTGGACATTAGGACTTTGAAAACCTGGGAAACTTTAGGGCGATCAACAGAGCTTCCCTTTCTAAAGTGCTCTTAGCCATTGGATATATTCCTTCGCTAATGTGTCCAACGTCTTGATTTGCTATCATTTTCTGCTACGAACAGTTTAGCGTAAAATTTTTTGTGAATACGGGTCATGGTTGGCTCACGCTGTGGCGCTGCATTAAGCGAAGTTAAACAGTGTCAAAAAACACAGCGCGATACATTCCGTCATAACGACAGACGCTTTCTGTCGCAACAAAGACACTGCTGTGGTATACTATAGCGATCGCCATTTTTGTCATAATGCCAACTTGTTCAAACGACGAAGCATTTTCGTAGTAAAGAAATGAAATAAGATTATACTTTAGTTTCTATGTCTTTATGACGCAACCTACCATCACTCAATTCATTGCGTCCATCGTGCTCAGTATGATACAGCAAAAATGAACTACGAAACTACACTCCAAGCACGTCCACGTTCTGCATTCTTAAAAAAAGTTTGCACCCTTTTGGGGCTTACCTCGTCCCACAACAATAATCGTCATCTGTCTTGCGCGCATTTCCTCTCTGCGGGCAAGATAGCGCAGGGAGCCCGGTACGTGCAAGTCCCGAATGGTATTCGCGTTATCAGCGCGTTATGACTCGCCAAATAACGTGCGTTATAATAGCGACGTAAACCACAGAAACACGCGAACGTTCGCATATTGCGCAGTGATGACAACGCTATTTCTTTACGCTCGCAATGCGTTTACCTTTGGTACCATTCGGCGGCATCAATCCCTCCCGCTTCAGCGTGAACTCTCGTGATGGCTGCGCTCTAACTCGCGTTAACCGCCAGTAACTACTGGAATGAGCTTTTGCTTTTCCTAAACTCACCTGAAACGTTAGTTATGAGCGCATAGAGCGTCCAATTTCTGAGATCGTTCGGCGAATCCGGCGCCCGTAAGCCTGTCGAGACGCTGCCGCAGAGCAACAACAGGATGGTTGCTAGTGGACTGCGTTGGCTTAGGTACGTTTGGCATGAGGCACCAGACCACGCCGCCCTCCTTTATAACGTCTTCCGTGTGTTTGCGTTCCCGTGCGGCAAACTAAATGGCTTGAAAGGTCGCGCAACGTAAGGTCCGGCAAAGGGGTTTAAGGTGCGTAAGGCGGCAAACGGTATTCTATAACTGTCTATTCACTGCTATATTGTCATCAAAACTTCAAACTGATAGCCCTAGAAAAACAACGTGAATGAACATCGATAGCGGACTGGCCACAAGGAACATGTTCACAGAGCCAAACCGTTGATGCCAATATCACAGAAGGCTGGGCGCGGTCAGGTCGATGTTACCGACGCTCTTTTTCCGCGTCAGTGAAGCTTTCAGAGAGCGTTTAATTACAACATAATTGTTCGCATAGCTCTTACAGGAGCACGTTCAATAAAAAATGTCTTCCCTCAGCTAGAAACTCCCGAGGAAGGGCTCCAAACTACTCATTTGCTTTAGCCACCTGAGATCAGTTATTGAAAGGTTAATTAACGTAGCTTCATTAATTATGCACACGACAACTCAACTTACTCAATATCCAGGTGTTACCATCGCAACACTCGATTGATAGCGATAACGTCAGTAACATTTAGATTGGTTAAATTAAGAAAACGTATAAGAATATTAGACAGATTTAGAATAGCGACCCCAAACGCCTGGGGCCCCAAAGAAATAGCCTCCATGCCACTGCGCATGCGCGAGAGGCATACAGAGTTTGGATTTTGTGTCGGGCATGCAATATTTCACTGTTTTAGCGGGAGCCCCGGAAGCTGCCCCAAACACTTTGTGTCAACAAACATGACGGCCCCTTTCGAAGCGACAGCTCTAACATAGCACCAAACTGGGCTGGATTCGTGGTAACGCGTGAAGTTAGAAAGATAGAAGTGACTGCCTTTATCGCTCTTTCTCAACTAGCGTGTGTTACGAAGATTCATTGAATAGGCGCCGCTGATTCCGAATTCGATTGTCGATTTCATGACTCGTACGTAGCCCAACACGGCTTAACTTGACTGGTGAAGGCACGTAAAGTTGGTTATTCAAAACTAAGCGCAACTAATGGCTTCCTGTTAATAGAATAACCGCTAAATAGTACTTAAACGCGGAAACACGAATGTCAAAATTACTTTTCTCATAAAATGCTATATTTTATTTCATTATTTAAAATACTTTTTCTTCAACGCCGTAGTGACGGTGCAAGCCCAAGACGCTATCCACAAATGCAAAGCCCCATCCTAAAGCTCATCACTCCTGCGTGCCCCAGCGCTAACTCTTGGGGCCGCTATTCTACCTATGCATGGTGCAGTGCGCTTCTGACAAAGCAGGTGCGAACACTTGTACACATTTTTTTATGCAAATGAAGCTCAAAAACTCAAACGCATGTGCTCAAATCATGCAGTTCTACCTTCACACTGGACTCTCTTGCATTATACAAGAAGCACTTCAGCACTACGGTACATCACACGAAATGTGCGAGTACATTTTGTACATTCCTGATTACATTTTTGAGCGTTGGTGGCTTCAGGCTTGGTTTCATGGCGTCCTCAGGAATAAGAACAGCTGCTTAGGGGAAAGTACTAGAGAACTTTTTCAGTCATTCGTGATAGACTGAGCAGTGCGGACATGTGCGTTGAAGCAGAAAATACCGAAATTTTATCATGAGTGCTTTGTGGCAATTGATTGACTGTCCAAGTCAATTAGCTTATTAATTTCCTAATTTTACGGACCAAAACCATGATATGATTGTGCGGGACGACGTAGTGGGCGGCTACGCATCAGTTGAGACACCCTGGGGATCTTTAACGTGTACCCAATACACGGCACGCGAGCATTTCCACCCCATCGGAATGCGGCATCCACGGCCGGGATGACAAAGCCGCTACGCCACCACGGCTGCTACTGCCCATAAGGTTCAAACCGAAAGGAGAAAGTACGGGGATATTAGAACAATACTGAAGTACTGACAATACTTCATCTTTTCCCGGTGACCTTTTCTTTTTTTTCAACCACTGTTACAAAGATATTGTTTGGCGTAAGTCGCGCATCCATGTACACAACATTTCCAAAATGACGTCCTAGATTTTCACAGTGAAAGAGCGTTATCTACTCAGATTGCGCGCGGGAAGCGAATACTTGCGTAGATTCGCGATCATAGGCGAGCCCCAGTGACTGCGCTGGAGTGTAGGACGTATGTCTGATCAGCCTATGCCTTGACCAGTAGTGAGACTCCGACGATGGACGCCTCTGCGCACCGCTATCGTTGTGCTTTGAGCGTTAGTCGTTGTTGAGCACACGAGTACGCGAACTAAGGAGTTTGACTGGATTCGCACACTTTTGGAATTGTCTTTGTTCTTGGCCATGGCTTCTACGTGGCAGTACAAAAACAAAAAAAAAACAAAAAAAACGTGCTACATTTTCGTTGATTGAATGCGGCGAAAGGGGCTGCAGACTTTTGTTACTAGTGCATTTACTCTTTTACCGCGATAACTTATTGTTCACAACTGACTTTCTCGGATAACAGAGTGCAAAATTGAGGAGCTTGGATATTAGCCGGATATCTTGAGAGAAAAGAACGTTTAAGTGCTTTATTCAGCTTCATAAGGCGGCAGGGAAGAAATAAATTCAGAAAAAAATACACTTAGCATATTTAAAGTCAGTCAACTTCAAAAAGCTTAACTTGTGTTTCAGTTTCGGTTTATTCAGTTATTAAGTTCTATTTATGATTACAAACGTTGCTGAAATCGCCTGGGCCCTTAGCAATACTGCTAGTTCTGTGCCCATGGAAATGAATACAAAACACCATTGCAACTCAGGTTAACAGTTAATGTGATTTACAAGTACAGATTCCGCTAACGTTGTTGTTAAAATGATATTAATACATTTTTATAGCACAAGAGAAAAGGCAACAATAGCAAAATCCGTTACTAATGGAATACAGAAACATATTGATTATGCATTATGAATTGCTTAAGAACATACGAAAATCTTGGACTCTCTTTTATCCTCTTCGGAAGATTATTCCATATTTTCGTTCCAACGTAGGCTAACCTGCGCCTACCGTACGAGTTGTTAACAGGTGGTACGTTAAAATTTCTGTTCGATTGTGTCCTCGTGTGTCTGTGTGGCGTGATGAAAATGGTACTTGGAAGGGGGTTATTGTCCGAAAGCATGACATGAACTGAGCACCCTGTTTTGAAGTCCCTGACAATGAGGAATGGCAATATGTTCGTTTTTTTTTAAATAGCGGTTCTATGTGTTCCGTTAAACAAGAGAAGGACGTAATTCAAAGCGCTCTTTTCTGCAGCTTGGTTACCGGATCTAGATAAGATGAGTAGGTATGCTCCCATGTCTAAATAAAATAACGTAAATGGCTATGAAAAATACTAAAGTAAATCATTCGTAGTGTACACGCGGGAAAATGCTGACGCGCCGGATGTAAAATAAAACATGTATGACTGAGCCGGCTGCAAACATTTCCTGTGTGTGCCCTGTAATGGAGGGTTGAATCTAACGTTATACCGAAATATTTATATTCTTGAGCTTCTGTAATTGTTGTCGTTGCAGTCTTCAAAGTTATTGTTGGTATTTTAACTCTATTACACGAAAATATAATGTACTTTGTTTTAGATGTATTTAGTGCTAATTTGTTGTCCAGAAACCAGTTTCTTAGTTTTTCTAGTTCTCTATTAACAGTGTTTTGTAAGTGATTGATATTCTTTCCGGACATTACAAGTATGGTATCATCAAAATACATTATTGCCTCACCCAAGCCTTTGGGATAGGTCGTTGATGTACAAGGAAAATAGTAACGGACCCAAAACTGGGGAACCCTGAGGAACACCGTGTGTAATGGGCAGGAAGTCAGGCGACACACTGTGCAAGTATACGCTCTGGTATCTTTCTTCCAGATAATTCTGAAACAAATGTAAGCGGTCTCCTCAAAATTCATAACATTGCAGTTTTTTTTAACATAATCTGATGATCGACAATGTTGAACGCCTTTTAATGTCTAGGAATATGCCAATTACTACTTAATTGTTATTCAGGCAAGTGTTAATATAGTTTGTAACATAAGTAACCGCGGTGCTGGTCGACTTGTTTCGGCTAAATCCGTGTTGATGCGGTGTTAGTATATTCTATTTTGCCAAGAACTTAGTTATTCACTTGGCTATAAGCTTCTCGAACACTGTGTTAATGGTAGAGAGTAGTGAAATGGGACGGTAGTTTTCTAACAAGTTGTGATCATTGCTCTTAAAAATGGGAGCGACCCTAGCTCTCTTCAGTAGATTGGGTTACGTTCGAGTGTAAACAGCACAATTAAAAATTTGCGCGAGGTAAGGACGCAGTAAATCTAGATTATATCTTACAACGCTTAATGATATACTGTCACATCCGAAGGCTGATGATATACTGTCACATCCGAATTGTAGACATTACCTCTACAGCAGCTGGTAGTATGAAAAAATACGAACGAGTTTGCTCTACTCGAAGCCAAGGGGCAGGTGCGGCATTGGGTACGTAGCAATGATAGGTTATGACTAATGTTCGTAAATAATCATTGAATTCATTTGCTAATTGTTATTTTCAGTCACCGTATAGATTTATGTCAGGAAGCCTGGATTGCTCAGTGGTTCCTTAATGGCCGAATAATATTTCCCTTAGTCCAAGGCCCAAGGGGTGGACACCGTTCGAAGACAGATACATTAACCTATATACAAGAAACGGTTGCCGTATACCCAGAGTCGATTCAATCAAGGTCTTGGGCATGATCGCTGGGTCAGGGGGTACAAATGGCAAGACTATACGCAAGCTAATTGCTAAAACTGAAAGTGCTGTTCGTTTAGTTCGGAGGGCATCAAATCGGCAGCATGGACTCAAGGAGGATAACCTCATTCGACTAATGCATGCCTTTTTTCTGTGCCACTTTAGATACGTGGCAGCCATGTATCGATGGAAACGGGCAGAGCGGGATAAATTGAATGCACAGCTTAGGAAGATTACCAAGCGGGTTCTCGGGTTACCCGTATACACTTGTACATAGCGCTTAATGCAGCTTGGCATTCATAACACTCTTGAAGAGATTGCAGAGGCCCAGGAGCGCGCACAGCTAACTCGCCTCACAAGAACGAAGGCAGGGAGATCCATCTTGCAGGAACTCGGATATCCCCCCGATAGAGTAGCGGAGGAGTTCTCTGACGTTCCTCCGTCGATTCATGAGAACATTACGGTCGCGCCAATACCTAGGAACATCCACCCCGATCATAATCGCGGTAGAAGGAGGGCAAGGACGGCCAACCTCCTTAGGCAAATAAACAGTGATCAGTGACAGGTCAGCTTTGTGGATGCCGCTTCTTGTAAGGGACGTCGGGCGTTCACCATCATCACTGTTGATGGCCGGCAAGGAATCACCAATGCTGCCTCGGTTCGGACGAGGGACTCCGAAATAGCTGAACAAATTGCTATTGCACTAGTCCTGCTGGATAGCTCACGGGATGTTATCTATAGTGATTCAAGATCTGCAGTCAGAGCATTTGAAGAAGGCACCGCTTCGAAACAGGCACTCAGACTTATTGGGGGCAAGGCAATCACACACCACTTCATTTATTGGTTTCCCGCACATCAGGGTCAGATAAAGGGTGCTCCTCCCAACCTCAACGAATCTGCTCACGGGGCTGCACGTGAACTTGCCCACCGCGCTACCCTCGACCAATCGGAAACCGACTCCCCAGAGAACAGGAACACGCCCTCCACCTGCAACGATATTACTAAACACTACTATCTCAGCCGTAGAGCCTACTTTGTTCCTCATCCACGCCTCAATGAAGCTCAAGTATTAACGCTCCGTCTACTACAAACGAATACCTATCCCAATCCGTCGCTCTTACATAAAATCTATCCGGATACTTACATCAATGCTACCTGCCACGATTGTGGAGAAATAGCCACGTTAGACCGCATGCTCAGGTGTTGTGCCCGGTCACGCTCTATCATCGCTAACAGCTCGGCCAGATGGGAGGCGGTTCTCCCCAGCCCTCTCCTGGCTGACCGACTCTGGGCTGTCTAGCAGGCCCACGATGTGGCCGAGAGGCTCGGCCTTCCGGTTCCCACGTGGGAGCGGCCCGCTTCGTGAAGAGTCACGATCTGCAGGACTTCATTAAAGTTTTACCACACCATACCATAGTTTTCTAGGGCACGTTTGATTTTCAATGATAGCCCGATTGTAATAATCCTTCCTACAATGGCGTAAGTGTGCTAACAATTCGTTCCTGAAGTACTTGTATTGAGTTCAGTAGTACACGTTTTCTTTATTTCCTTTTTGCTTTCTATAACAATAATCCTTGGTGCCGGATAGCTCTAAGGCACTTCGCGCCATCCAAATCATTACGGGTTGTTCGTAGAATTTCGTTATCGGTACTTGATTCAGCACTGTGCATTGTGATATCGCGATATTCAAGTACTCATACATTTTGTTTGCATCAGTGCCTGCCATGACGTGTTCGCGAATCGCAGATAAGTTTTCTCGAAGGAAAATTCTGTACACGCGTGTAGCTGTTTGACGACACCGTTTGGGCTGTTGATGCTTGGTAGTTACAAGTAAAAACACTGGAAAATGATCCGATAGATCCGTATCTACTACACCGGAGGTAATATCTGTAGCCATAAGATTGCATAGAATATGATCAATACGTTTCATAAGTGTTTGTTACACGTGTAGGCGCTGTGATGAGATTCACAAACCCCTACGATTCATATAGCGTCCGATATGAAATATTGTTCTTATCGAGTACGTTATCCTTCTTTGTACGCTAATACCGCCAATAGAGAGCTGCTCTCCCGAATCTTGTCATATTGGGAAGGCGTGCTGCCCTCCTGCCTTTCACTCCGGTTCAGAAGCACACAAAAGACGAAAGGGCTGCTTGAAGAGCCTCGTTTGTACAAAATCAACGCGCTAACGTAACTCAAGTCACCTACAGCGTCGTCTTTGGTTGATACGAAATGGAGATTTCTTAAGTGTACGTATCATGAGCCCGAGGAGAGCAGCGCCCGACCAACCCAGCTAGGCTTCATTCGCTTTGCACTTCACCCTGTAGGGTAGTGGCAACCATCTACCGACAAAAGAATGCGGAACATCGCAGAGCAATGGAGAGAGAGAAAGGAAGAAGGCCGAGATGCTAATCAAGAAGGTACCCGCTTGGTTGGAGGATGCTTAAGCTTCGCCTTCAAGAGTGGAACGCGACAGCGTTATCGCACCCCGTTCGCACCGCCTACTCAAACGCGCTACGCCAGCCAAACGTCGCGATCCGCAAAGATAGCCGGGCCCAGACGCGCCATGAAGGCGGACGCGAACATGGGGCGAGTGGCACGCCACGTGTCGGGGCAGCGCCGTACATTGCGAGGAGGGGGTCTACTGTGTTTGCCGCAAGATGGCTCTGCGTATGCGCAGAAGAAATGTAGCGGAAACGTACTTCGCTACTCGTGAAACTGCGACTTCTGTAAGTTACATGGTCATAATTACCGATATATACTGCAGTATAACTTTCTTCGGCACGTTTCTAAGGCAACACCACATTCACTAGAGGCGATTTTGTCCCGTTTTGAAGGAACGAACTCGTGGCTGAGTGGTAGCGTCTCCGTCTCACACTCCGGAGACCCTGGTTCGATTCGAGGAGGGGGTCTTCAGCATGTTTCGAGCTCGTTCTGTTTACGACCTTGCAACATGTTTTTTTTTTATTTATAAAGTGCCTTCTGAGATTTATTGCTCACGGCCAACGCCGCTGACGCCGACACCGACGCCGACGACACCGGCTTTTCTGCGACACGAGCTCCTTAACGCTGTCGCGTTAAAAGAGAGTGACGCCACAGCAGTCGGCCCCAGCACCGCCAAGAAAGACGATAGCCGCGTGCACGCATTGTCACGATCGACCAGCGGTGGAAGTGACGTTCTAGCCTCTCCTGTCCCACTGCGACGAATCGTTTCGGGAACCTAACAATTCGTCCCCTCAGACATACTAGCGGCGACAAGAAGGCGAGACATGTTTGGCCAATAGAGTGTTGATGGAAGGTACACTGCCACCGTCCCCGACGATGGTAGCAAGAAACTCTTGGAAAAGGGCATTCTACGCCGTTTCCTCACGGCGACTACTAGCAGTCAAGGTCCTTTGACAGGCGTGCCAGCCAATTGCTGGATCATCTCAGGAACGAAGACGCGCCAGTTTGAGTCAAGCGTGACAATACCTGTCTGCGAGGTTCCCCTCCTTTCTATGTATTCCGTGAAGAAAGGTGCCGGAGTGAGTGTGCCCACTCTCGCCCTCCAGGCGACTACGAGTGCTTCGACGTAGCTGGTGCGTGCGAGTGTGTTCTGTTGTGCTGACTTGCTCTGATGTGTGCGCCCCCAAAAAAGATGTAGCCTTCTGACCTGTAGATCATGCTACGAGAACGATGTACTGCGATCCGTGCTCCGGCCAGTACGAGTGCCCCTTGTTCTATGCAAATAAGTTTGCCTTTCCAATGTAAATAAACCCCCTGTTCCGTTCCTCATCCTCTTGACCTCGCACTCTTCACTAAAGAAACAGTCCTCGACAAGTAAGCTCGGACGACGGCGCGGGGCCGCTAAGCCTCCTTATGACGCCCCAGTAGCGTATACAGATGCCCGGTACGAGACACACTGGCGACGTAGGCTAGAGAGTGACTTCCTCTTTGATGCCGGACTCCGAGGCCCCGACCCCCGGCTCCTAGAGCTTGCACTTAAAGCTAGCGCGCCCATCTCGGACGGCCGCATCCACCTGCCGCTCCCCGGGGCCATTAGCACCGCACGTGGCCGGCTCCAATAAATTGTGGCCGCGAAGGCTCGCTCTCGTCAGCCGCCTCTATAAAAAGAAAAGACAGGTAACAAAAAAAAAGCAGCGAGAGAGTGGACGCACTCGCTGAGGAAGGATCACTAGCAGTCTCAAGAGTACGTATACAACGTGCAGTAGTTTTCAAGAAGAGCAGTTACTATTTCTGGCCTTGTGTATCTATTAGTACTTAGGACAAGTTCCCAAGGCGTTTTCCTCTGAGAGCAGTCTGCTATACAAGCGGCAAATACTAGCTGCAGGAGCAGAACGTTGAGCGTCCGCTGTTGAGATTCCGGCCTCTGTAGGTCTAACGACACCCGTCGACCTAGAAACGGCAGGATGGTTGCTTATAGATTGTGTTGTCTTGGATACGTTAGTCATGAGGCCTTCCAACGTCCTGCTATATTTGCCTTCCCGTACAGTAAACTCAGCCCTGAAGGGAAGCGCACGAAACATGCTGAAAAGGTGTTTGCGTTTAACGTATGTGAGGCGGGAAACCCTATTCTAAACTGTCTGTTTAGAATAGCGTTTCAGAAAATCCATGTTTATAGTATTCCCCCAATCGCAAGAGTCAAGAGTATGGCTTGTTCTCTAAATTTAATTTCATTTCATTTATTTGTTGTTTGAGACATAGAGCTGTCTCAGGTGCTGTCTCAGTTGTAAGCTATTGTCACGGCAGCGCATTTCCAATCCACAGAGCCTGCTTTCTATGAGCCCACTTAATGGTGCTCATTTACGAGCTTACCGCTTGCATCTTGCGCTAACCAGGGGCGTTATAACGTAAAACTTGTCCAAACTTTTCTATTCCAATTATACAAACAGCCCACCGCGATTGGTCAAAACTTTTTTGGACCACCGCCACTTCACCTGTCTGTCACGCGACGTCACGAAAACTGCGGTAGCTGCCCATCTGATATGACGTGTACACACTGATTATGCATAATTTGACCGAACAAAACAAAAATAGTTATTTCTGAGTAGACGCCTTTTCGCCATTAGCCCTCGGCTATTGGTCTAAAGTTTTGTGACGCGACGTCACAAAACCGCAAAAACTTAACGCATCAAAGTGACGTGTACGCACTAAAGATGCATTAATATGCCAAACAAAAGTGAATTTTCTTCTGAATAGCCGCAGATTGCCCCGTTCCGAAAGGAATAAAACATGGCTGCCGCCGATCGTTCCTGCACTGGCTACTCGCCCCTTCCGGAGAGCATGGGCTTATTTGCGTGTAATAAAGCTTTTGCGTGGCCGTGTAACGTTTTCGAGAACTTTCGGCACGTTTACAACTTCGTTCTGTCAACTCTTCGTTGCTGAGGATCCATTTTAGCGTCATTCTTAAGCTTCCGTTGCATGCCGCCGCGATTGTTGACGATTCACCGCAAGCTAAGTAAGAGAAAGCGGACCAATCGCAGACGCCGGCACCACCCTCTTCATCCGGTTATCGATATTCACTGCAGTGGCTCGGCCCCATCGAATCCCTCTCCACTTGAGCATGCTCCTCACCTCTTGTGAGCTAATTAGATAAGACAGCCGCTCAGTGCAGGCAATGTTATTCCTTTTTCAAGCAAACAAAAGTGACCTCCTATGAAAGAGGGGAGCATTTGATTGGTTTGTTCAGACAACCCTGCGGGTGACCGCTCGATGCTTGCGTCGGCGGTTACGCAAATTTGACGTAAGGAGATTGGAATAAAAACATAGTGGAATAGAGTTACGTTATATGGCCCCAGCACTCATATCCTCGGTCACGACTGCCATCGCAACTGCACAGTCTGGATGATTTGCGGGAAACTCATTCCTATCATAGCTACCTCGACTGGCGGAGAGCTTCGAACACTTCGGGACAATGCTCCTACTTTGATTCGCGCAACGTTGCTCGCGTATACCTGGGAGCTGTACGCAACTCCACTGTCCTGCCTACAATATGCCTTAGCGCACTTTTCTTACCGATTGAGCTCTACACTGGTGCTCTTATCTAATAAGTCGGAGAAACTTGGGACTTCTGCAAGAGCTACGTTTACGACGTACTCACCTGATAACTGTGCCAAATCGTCCACAGCTCACCTAGCGGCTTCTCTGGCATTCCATTGGCACAGTATCTCGTCGCGCTCAATCTGGTCCCCATCAACGGGCTCCTGAGCCACTACGCCACGGTGTACGGTTCTAGCATCACCTATGAACGTGCATTTAGGCTCAAAGGAATTAGCCTCTGTTCCTACACCATGGTCTGCGGATCTGGCAGCGCCTACGAACCTGCATTTAGGCTCACAATAACTAGCCTCTCTTTGTACCATCAGTAGAACCATGCACGCTGCTACTTCGCACCTTCCGTGCGCCACTTCTACGGGTGCCTGACATTTCTGCTGCTTCGCTTTCGAAATCTTGTTCCATTCGTTCAATCTGTTGTGCTAGAGCTTCGATCGCGTCTTCTTGTCACCTAATGCAATCCTGCGTTTCCAATTCCTTCTCATGCTCAATTCTTCTTGTTCTTTCAGAAATAGGCTGCCGAAGTATTGAAAGCGATCCTGATACCTGTTGCATTCTAAGATGGCTGTAATTTCGGCTTCTGACCTGTAATCCACTACGTCTACGTCTAGCCCTTTCCACATCCGCAACAAGCTAGCTCTAAATTGTTGCACCTTTAAAAGGAAGCTTCAGTTCGAGTCCAGCTACGACGGCGCCTATGCAAATACCTGTAAAGCGCGGAAATGCTTTTGTGAGATAACTCCTGCGCCGATTATAATTAAATTGATTGCATTTGAAAGCGAAAACATCTTGTCGACTAGTCGAATGTTCTAGACACCAACAGAGGAGACAATTTGCTGAATTTGGAAGACGTCCTGTCAATGGACGGTTTCACAGCAGGAAGTGTTTCAGCCAACGCTACAAGTAATGCCAACAGACAGCGCACGGAGTGAAGATTCTTTTTTAAGTAGCGCAAACTTTACACTAGCAGACATCAGAAACGGCACGTTAGACGCCTTTAACTACTTAAGAAACTCGGTAGTTTACTATTACTTTATTACTTTGAGGCACATGTTAAAAGGGGGGAAGTAAAGTCGGTCAGTGCTCAAGTCATATTGACTCGCAAAAATTCTTGATATTAGGACCGGCATCCCCATATTATTTCCAAAAAATCTTCCACGGAATATATTTGGCTGCGACGTTTGTGTCCTGTACATATAAGTAGTGCAGACTTTCTGCGAATACATGCGGGACGGCCGATGCGCTACACCACATGAACTGGAAAATGGTTGTGCCCAGGGCTATGGCGTTGCCTTTTACAAAAAAGCCAAATGAGCGCAAATATATATAGAGAGAAACATCACAAATACGCATAGGCGCAAGACAATATGCCGCTTTGAAACTACTGCCTTGCATGTGGGATATCCTGAATTGCTTAGCTGCAACCAGCGTTTTGTCCAGGGTCAATGTGCATTTGTGTTGTTTAGTGTACTTTTTGCGCTTATACTTCGTGTTTTTTTAATGTACACGCCACATGATTGCGAAGGGACATCTCATAACTAGTCCGTAAAAAATCCACTAGAGTTGCACTGAAAAGTTTCATCCTATAATGACAGGCTATGGTTACAACGACAAGGAGTAACGCCTTTTTTTACCTTCATGGTTATCGTTTAGTATTTACACAGTACTTCGAAATTCAAACGAATATATTACACCTTAGTATTTGAGCATGGCTAGTTTGTTGGCTTACGGTTGATAAACGTGCTCCAGTCGTTCAGCCTTGAAGCCAACCCCCCCCCCCCCCCCGCCCTCCCCCCTAGTTATTTTTCAGCCCCAGTTCCCCACTTATATATAGTTTGGATCCTGCAGCTAAGAGGTGCCAACAATTCTTTTTGGTCAATGCGCAAGATTTCTCTCCATTCACAATTTGTGGTGGCGGGCATGAGAAGTTGTGTTTTGGTCACCAACGCACTTTTTATTACCTAGTAATTAAAATTATCATGGTGTTGTGGAGACATATAAACCAATATCATACCTGTGAATTCGGTCTCCCAAATACGTCGTGCCGCGGAATGTCATATTTTATATGCTAAAAAGCCGTGCGATAACGGCCAACTGCAAAAAGTTTTCTATTCTTTATATACGTGCGAGAGCAAAGGTTCGAAATGGTGCAGCTGCAATCAGCTTAACGGACAGAGGCACAAAATATTTGCGCGAGTGACGTGACCAATAGCATGGGTGTTTTGGTCTTCAACCCGCCGTGGTTGCTCAGTGGCTATGGTGTTGGGCTGCTGAGCACGAGGTCGCGGGATTGAATCGCGACCACGGCGGCCACATTTTGATGGGGCCGAAATGCGAAGACACCCGTGTACTTAGATTTAGGTGCACGTTAAAGAACCCCAGGTGGTCGAAATTTCCGGAGTCCTCCACTACGGCATGCCTCATAATCAGGAAGTTGTTTTGGCACGTAAGACCCCATAATTCAATTTTTTTATTGTCCTCAAGTTTGTAGTTTTACGAGCCTTTGTAGCTTGGTGTCTTTGTAGTTTGTGAGGCTTTCACTTCCTTCGAACATAGCTTTTATGCATCGCGAACTGAAAGCACGTTAAGCGATCAGAACTGTCTACCCGTTGTTTTTGCTTCACCCCAGGTATCACTGACTGCGCCAAATTAAACAACACGAACTAGTGTCTTGGAAATGCTGCCATAAGCTTTGCGTGCAGTGCTATTATGTTCCCCGAAATATTTTTTTAAACCGTTTTGACAGTGGTTTATTTGAGCGAATGGAGCTTAAATGGCCTATACATTCATTTGCTCTCAGCGACGCATACTCCTTGCTTTGGTGAGTTGGTGCAAATGGATACCGTTTTCCATTCTCAAATATTTAGCGGCGTAAGATACGGCGAAACCGTATCTTGTTTCGTATCCGTCCTTCCTAGGCGAACTAGGACATGGAAACAGGCCGCCGGATTAAACTTGGGCTGCTAGTACGCTCGCTCGAAACGCGAGAGCGGCGTCACAGGTGCTTACGTTCTCCTGGAGCGGTGGTCGATGTGAGAGGCACATCCAAGCGAGGGATTACCATTTGTGCTTCTCGCTGTTAATTATCCGGCAGCCACCGTGCAGTTTGTGGCTACGGAGATTTTCGTCTGAGCACATGCCTTGTGCGCGATAACAGGTGCTCCCTTTTCATTGCTGCCTTCATTTTCCCTATTTTTACGTACGACGGCAAACCTCTGAAAATATCTTAAAGTAGCTGTCTGCGCCAAGAGCTGGTGTTACTTGAGCAAGGAACGGAGCAGCTTGCAAAGGAACCAAAGCTACATTAAAAAAAAAAGACATCGTTCAGCCAGGCCGCACTGAGATCCGCTGTGCGTTAGTGTCGCGTTTTCAGAGTAATAAGGTCAGTGGACTTGTCCGCGACAGCGGAAATTTGCGCAGGAAGGGCAACAACACTATAGATCACTTCCCTCGTTTGGTTGGTTTTATTAACTTATTGTTTGATAGGTGTCTGCAGCACAGCATCCGCATCACTGCCCCAACGACACAAAACGAAGAAGCAAATGATGACGTGTCCACATAAAATGACAAACGACGATCTGATTATGAGACACGCCGTAGTGGAGGAATCTGGAATAATTTTGACTACCTGGGATTCTGTAATGTGCATCCAGTGTTTGGTGAGCGGCTGTTTTTGCACTTCGTCCGCATGCGGCCGTCGCGACCGCGATTTCATTCGGCGACCTCGTGTTTGGCAGCGAAACTCCATAGCCAACTAATTAAGCCGCCACGCTAGGTCATTTAACTTATTAAAGACCCCGTTTCATTACACTGGTAGGGACGTATTGCAGCAAGAGAAACACAGTCCCTTCAAAGCTAAACGTTCAGTAATCAAAGCGAACCCTTCAAGCACTGATCGAAAACAGTGCGACAGACTATATTTAAGCGTGTATGTGCTCATTAGGCTCCCCTTCGCGAGTTTTGCACGTATTGTTATGTGACGCGCATTTTGGTTACCAGTAGCTACACGCCGTGGTGCCACAGGCTGTGTCAAGCAAGGATCACTATACATACATCACCGGTCTAAAAACACATCTAGTGTGTCTTCCCAACACTTTGTGCGTCTTGAGTGAAAAACCGTCGTATATGGCTCCCGTAGGGAGGGCTATCTAACGTTCCTACGGTGAACCACAGGAACATATACGGTGCATAATTATCATAAGGTATACGCGGTGGCGCCACACTCTCATGTCACATGACGCGCCTCATGAGAATTTTGAAACTGCATCATTTCTGCCGGCACCATGCCGCCTGAGCGTACGCTTCTTGAAACAGTAATTGTGTCCAAATGAAGCGCAAGGTTACTGCGCCAAGCGAAAATGGAGAGCACATGTGATTGATGTCAAGCCAACGCATGCGTTGACCTCGAGTATAAAATGCCATACGCGCAGGGGAGACATATTTCATCATTGTACGTTGCTAATCCTGCTCAAATATAAACCCCCAACAATCTTGAAATTTGGTCCGAGGTGGCAGGTCTGGGCCCCCGCCATTTGCTCGATAGTTGTACAACGATGATGCTATATCTATAGCGAACAGTGCTGCAATGCACGGAATAATGTATTTCGTTCCTGTTTATTGCGTGCAAGGCAAAACCTCAGCTAACTTCTTTACGCTGGCTTTTTCACGATGGATTTTACCTTTATATACACTCGGATCGGGGTGTGTTGCCGAATTGAAAATTTCCATATGCCTAGCAGCACTGGTACTTATGACATCAATCTAGAGTTACTGACAAGTAGCTACTTTTATTCTTTTACAATATGTCCGCAATTGTTTCGTAGTCGTCGCAGACATGACTAGCGGAATTTTGAAAGTTAGTTTTTCTACACAAATCCGGTAATATTAATTTTACACCCAAGAGCAGTTAAATGTTTTTAACCAGTATACCCTGCAAACTTTTTGAATGTATGTATTCAACTGTGGTATCTTTCTTTTCAACAAAACCATTTTTTCTCCTGTCCGCATGGATTTGAAAAATACTTTTCTTGCGAGACTCAGCAGTATTATTGTTTGAAAATAACCTTTAGGAAGCTATCGGCAAAAATTTAATATTTCATTGTATTTTCGTCGACATTGCTAAAGCTATTGATACGGTATCGCAAATTATACTTCTAAAAATGGGCAACCTAAACATTGACCCTAATTTTCTAGACTGTATTCACTGTTTCTTGACTACGCTTTGATCTAATCGCTCAATAAAGCTAATAATCAATCGCCTGGGGTTTGTGTCCCTTCAAGTGTGCCATAAAAATCGGTTTTGCGTCCTTCGTCATTATTTATATTCATAATCTTCCCACTTGTCCCTCGTGCATTAAGTTTTTTGTCTATGTTTGTGTATTGTATCGTTTAATTAAAAACCTGTGCGGTGATTGTGTCTTGCTTTCTGATAAGTGATTTGTGTTAAGTTAATGAAACCTAATATTTCTAAATCAAAGATGATGTGACAAGTGCATGGTGACCTTCGCCTCGCCATAGCGTTAACTTTGCTTACATGCACGTTTAATAAATGCCATTAACCCCTGTCACATCGCAAAGCTATATTGTAATAGATATAACTCAAGTCCTTTGATAAAATATGAATGTTGAACATTTTGTTATTAATGATAATCACATGCTTTGATATCCGCACCAAAATTTTCGCACTGCTTGCGCTCACGTTAAGCTTATTTTGCATACATCTTTATATAGAACAAAATAAGAACATGGTTCTCCCATCTCGGATCCTTCCAGTAACACCCTAACAAACATCTTTGAATCTGTACAATACTGCGCTGCTAGTTGAATATTTCGTAATTGTTTTCGATGCGCAACCATTTCATCAGTGAAAGTTAACTGATGTCTGCTGACATTTCAATCACGCTGCCATTTCTCCCGCTTAAACCTCTTTCATAATATTTACTACATTAACCAAGCTCTTAAAAATGAACTTTCTTCTCATGCTTTATGTGTCTTACCGGAAAAATTATCAATTCAAGGTGAAAGCAGCTTCGTGCCACCCTAATGTCTGTCATGCTTGTTTTAGAGCGCGGCTCTTAGGCGCCCGTTTCTCTGGTGAGCGTCGGCGTCCGCGTCCTACCTCGTAACCGAGCGAACGAGCGCAGCGAAAGATGAGAGCGAACGCGGAGCGCAGCGGGGGATGAAAAAAGCGGTGAGAGAAAGAGAGCACGAGGAGGAAAGCGGAGGAAGAGGGTATGGCGAATGCGCGAGAAGCAAAGCGTACAGCCGCGCACGAGGTACTTTGCGGCAACGAAGGCTACGAGATGGCGCCAGAGTATCGCGCGTCGTCAGTGTGGAAAGAAAGCGTGGCATGAGCGGAGGTCTGTCTGCGGCGGCTGCTGTGAATCGCGCCCACGCGTCACCCACGCGCTGCTTCTCGCGATATCCCGATTAGCGAGGCAGTCGCGCCACACTTTGCTCTGTTTGCAACGTGCCGCATGAGACAGATTGTCCGCACCAGCCAATCTATCGCGAAATGAAAACACGTATATAGCTGCGCTCAAATTTCGTGTTAGGGAGTATCGTAATAGTCGGCGAATTTTTTTGCACAGGGAAGCAGTGACCGCAACTACCTCCATCTCTGTGACCCGTGATTCTGCCATCTACAAAAAGACGCTACACACAAAACTTTGTAACTGCTCCTCACGCTAATGCTCTTGGACGCTGAGAGTATGTCAATATGAAAATAAATCAGTAAAAAAATCTTGCTAATTTGCTCTCAGGAACGAATAATTACAAAGAGGAGTGGGGTTGCAAAATAAATTATATAAAGCAGCCTCAGTATATATTATAGACAGTAGCAAACAGCACTGCATTATTACATTAAATAATCAGAAACAACGCTCCTGAACGCGTAACATTGGTTATGTTGGCGATTATTGGCAACATTGGTTATGTTGGCTTTATTGAAATCGCGTGACTTTCCATTTCGCTGTGACCTTGAAGACGCTGGCGACGTATCACTTCGCTGGTGCGTACTTTGGATGTTTAGTTTCTGTCGTTCGGCCGTTTGCGTACCATCAAGAGTCCTTTGTTACTTCTGTCTTTGGAAGCCGGTATCGCCTCGTGACTTGGGACGGTAAGCGACTTTCTCCCCCTTTCACTTTCATTTTGAAGCAACTGCGCAGGCACTGCTGTCTAAATAAGCAATAATAACACGCATGGAATCTCTCACTAACACTTTTGTGCCCATAATGGCATACCTGCTGACTTGATATGCATATTGACAAGTGTACTTATTTGTCCTCACCCAATAAAGAGTTAGTTTCATGATTCGCAATTTTGCTACTGTGTTCCTCAACGTCACTACAATGTGACAATAAAGTGTTTGTAATAAGACTCGGCATCAACTTGCCCTAGCACATTATATTGCTGTTGACTTTAGTTGCTTAGTAATTGACTTGATTAGAAAGGAGTCGTTCTGCTGTTTCTTTTTGTTTTTCACCTGGAGTATACATGAAGAAATCTCAAAGAATAGGCAATGCCATCACAGCTATTGTTACTTTTATCATCGTGCTATGGATGCGGAAGCGTCACCGTAGGCTGAGTATCATCCACGAACTCTGCTTTCCTGGACCAAAGCCTGAATTCATTTGGGGAAACCTTGGCCGTGTGATCAATAGACGTATTGACACATGTGCAAAATACGACGCGATTACCTCGAGAAAGCGCAATTATTACTGGGCTGGCTTCTACGGCTGGATGAGTGATTTGTCGTCGCCGTTGGGACAAGCATTGGGAAGCTGTCTTTAGCGTTCACATTTTGTTGTAGATGCGATGATGTACCCTTTGGATACCGGGCAACAAATGCGCAACCTCATACCAGCAGTACCTGCGTTACCAGGGCTCATGCTTTTATTTGATGACCTTTTTCGTTCTTTCCTTTACTGTATATGCCTTGCGGGAAATTCATCGAATAAAAATTTAACAAAAGTGATACGACGAGGCGATTGTGCAATGAAATGGCGAAACATATTCTCGCCGAGACGTGCTGGGTGACGCGTGTGGCATTCTCAGTAAAACAATTTATCGATGCGCCTTACATTCTGTTGAGCACGGGCGAGGTCCGTTTGTAGGGAGGGGGGTGGGGCGGGGGGGGCATTAGATATATTTTTTACTGCAGGCAGAAAAGGCAAGTTAAACACTGCTGGCTTATACGACAGCATATTGGACTGCTGGGCACAAAAACAAGCAAAGAAAGAAAGACAGCAAAAAGGAAAGAGAGAGAGATTGAATGAATAAATGGCGGATGATTCCAGACATCAGGGAGACGCGGCCTCCGTTCTGTGGGAGGCAACCTGCATCATAGCTGTCGCTTTGTAATTGTTTCTGCGAGCCCTTGAAATGGGATTGAATGATTGTCGTCTATAGCATAATATTAATAATACAAACATACTACGAGCAGAAGTATCAACAGAAAGACTTATGTAAACAGGAATGAGTCACTGCGTTTAAATGTTTGACTGCTTTTCTGATAGCGGCTGAATTGAGGCATACCTAAGTAGATAGATTTTACAATAAGGTATGTCGGAACGCCACATGTGTAGCAATTATACATCGCATGCTCAAGTAATTAGGCACAAAAAAGCATTCGAATTATTCATCTGCTCTTCGCTCACCAGGGGCGCTTCAACGTAAAGCTATTCCACACTTTTCTATTCCAATTCTGCTATCAGTCCTCCGCGATTGGTCGAAATTTTTTTTAGACCATCCCCACTTCACCTGTCCGTCACGCGACGTCACGAGAACCGCAATACCCCCCTATCTGATATAATGTGTACACACTGATTATGCATGATTTGACAGAAAAAAGAAAAACAGTTATTTCTGATTCGACCCCTTTTCGCCATTAGCCCTCGGCTATTGGTAAAAAGTTTTCGGGCTGCACCCACTTCACCTGCCTGTCACGCGATGTCACAAAACCACACGAACTCCCCGCGTCAAAGTGACGTGTACGCAATAAAGATGTATTAATATGCCGAACAAAACTGAATTTTCTTTGGAATAGCCGCAGGGTGCCCCGTTCCGAAAAGAATAAAAGATGGCTGCCGCCGATCACTGAGACGCTGGCTACTCGCACCGGCCGGAGAGCATGGGTGTATTTGCGTATAATAAAACTTCTTGCGTGGCCATGTAACGTTTTCGAGCCCTTTCGGCACGTTTACCACCTCATTCTGCCAACTCTTCTTTGCTGAGGGTCAGTTTTAGCGTCATTCTTAAGCTTCCGTTGCATGCCGCCGTGATTTTCGACCAGCCACCAAGCGCTAAGTAAGGGAAAGCCGACCAATCGCAGACGCCGGCACCACCCTCTTCATCCGGTTATCGATTTTGAGTGCACTGGCTTTGCCCCAGTGAATCCCGTCTCTACTTGAGCGTTCTCCTCGCCTCTTGCCAGCCAATTAGATACGACAAGCCGCTCAGTGTAGGCAATGTTATTCGTTTTTCAAGCAAACAAATGTTACCTCCTATGAACGAGGAGAGCGTTTGATTGGTCTGTCCAGGCAACCCTGTGGGTGACCGCCCGGTGCTCGCGTCGGTGGTTACGCAACTTTGACGTCAGGAGATTGGAATAGAAACATATTAGAATAGTTTCACGTTATAGGGCCCCAATTTATGCTGACAATGCAATGCCATGAATGAATCGTTTCAGAGCCATTATTTGTGACTTACTTTATATATTTTATTTTATTTGCTTTATCTTTTTTCCGTAGTACTGTAAGTTGAATAAAATAATTTCGATACCCAAATGTGGTGAACAAATATATGTGTCCACTTGTAGGACACTTGCTTAACGTTTGGATCGAGCAACGTTTTAGAGCGCATCGTTGCCGAGCACATCGGAAAGTTTCTCTCTTCTCGAAGATTTTTTCAGCGAATATCAACGTGGGTTATATAGGAGGGCCTGTCGACAGTGACGCAGCTATGGAAACAATTGATTATATTGTCGGAGTGCTTGATAGAATAGGATAACTTATTACAATATACTTGGCGTTCAGCAAAGCATTTCATAAAGGGAGTCACAGGAAATTAATAGTGAAATGAAAGACAACTCTGCTGGAAACTGTGCGTTGGTCACTTGGGGCCCTATAACGTAAAACTATTCCAATATATTTCTATTCCAATCTCCTGACGTCAAATTTGCGTAACCGCCAAGGCAAGCACCGGGCGTTCACCCGCAGGGTTGTCTGAACAGACCACTCAAACGCTGTCCTCGTTCATAGGAGGTAATTTTTGTTTGCTTGAAAAACGAATAACATTGCCTACACTGAGCGGCTTGTCGTATCTAATTGGCTGACAAGAGGCGAGGAGAACGCTCAAGTGGAGAGGGATTCGATGGGGCCGAGCCACTGCACTGGAAGTCGATAACCGGATGAAGAGGGTGGTGCCGGCGTCTACGATTGGTCGGCTTTCCCTTACTTAGCTTGCGGTGGCTAGTCAAAAATCGCGGCGGCATGCAACGGAAGCTCAAGAATGACGCTAAAACGGACCCTTATCAAAGAAGAGTTGGCAGAATGAGGGGGTAAACGTGCCGAAAGTGCTCGAAAACGTTACACGGCCACGCAAAAAGTTTTATTATACGCAAATACACCCATGCTCTCCGGCAGGTGCGAGTAGCCAGCGTCTGAGCGATCGGCGGCAGCCATCTTCTATTCCTTTCGGAACGGGGCAGCCTGCGGCTATTCTGAAGAAAATTCAGTTTTGTTCGGCATATTAATGCATCTTTAACGCGTACACGTCACTTTGACGCGGTGAGTTCTTGCGGTTTTGTGACGTCGCGTGACAGGCAGGTGAAGTGGGTGCAGCCCGAAAACTTTTTACCAATAGCCGAGGGCTAATGGCGAAAAGGGGTCGAATCAGAAATAACTGTTTTTCTTTTTTCTGTCAAATCATGCATAATGAGTGTGTACACATCATATCAGATGGGGAGGTATCGCGGTTTTCGTGACGTCGCGTGACAGACAGGTGAAGTGGGGGTGGTCGAAAAATGTTTTTGACCAATCGTGGAGGGCTGATAGCAGAATTGGAATAGAAAAGTTTGGAATAGTTTTACGTTATAGCGCCCTTGATCGACTGATATTAAATCTAAGCGCCTAAAATATCTCAATATCGAATAAAATATGTATCGGACGCGTCGTGCTGAAGCAGACATACCACGAGGCTCTGGAGTCGAGCCTTAGTTGTATTTATACTATGTTATTCATCAGATAGCTGAATGCGCTCTTCAAGCCCAGTTATTTGCAGACGATTGTTTTCTGTAAACTGAAATTAAATCTATTGCTCATCAAAGCAAATTCAATGAGTATTTGGGTACAATCAAGAAATGATGTAACAAGTGGTAGATACCATTGAATGCGCAAGAAAGTGTACGCATAACCCCAAATGACTTGCAGAAGCCTCGTGACTCAAATTACCCACTGCTGGGCGTTATTGTTTTTTTTTACAAATGTAGCTGCCGTTGTTCTGTATATTTTTATGTGCAGGCTAGACCGGGCGTTGTTTGAATGTAAGGTCAAAATAGCACTTGTCATCCTTGTATGGGACTGGGAGCGTACACTTGCCTGCGCATTGTAAGGGGTTACCCGATAGCAGACAAAATAACAACATTGTTTCGTCTAAGGAATAGAGCACCACGGAAATTATGGAATCCTTACAACAGGTTGTCCCAAATAAATTGAGCCACAGTTTTACAAATGAAAGGCACTCCGGACACGAGTTGAACCGTATGCATAATGTTGGCACTCACCTAGATTTGCTCAGGCTATCTTTTATTTTCTCCTTAACTAACGGATTACTTATGTTTAAGTACTCAACTTTTTAGGCATTGGCTGCAGACCCCAAGTGGGATACGCAAAGTTGTAGAGCACCTTCAGAACCCTCTCAATAAATTGTTTCCAACATGATATATATCTCACGTGGTCCTTTCTTCCGTGTTCCAAAAAAAGCCCACGAAATATGAAAAAAATTGGGGGACGCTTTAGCTTCGCCTTCAAGAGTGGAACGCGATAGCGTTCCCGTCGACCCGCCAAGGGATGTAAGACATTGTACTACAGCGCAGCGATCACTTATGAGGCGCCCTGCATCGGACTTTGCCCCCACCAATCACGCGGGGAGCGCCGAGCAACGCAGCGTTCGGCGCGGCAACGAAACGTGCGCCTGAGCAAGCCGAACGAACCAAAGAACTCGGTGTCTCGGAGGGAGAAATTATCTACGCGAGCCAAACGTCGTGATCAGCACGGAAAGCCTGGCCGCGATGCGCCATGAAGGCCGACGCGATCATGGGGCTGACGCCTCGATAGGATCGTCCTCTATCTCGCTTGGGAGCACCACGCAGACGCATGACTCCTCGGAAGCAGCTCGGCACACATCGCAGGGGACGCTTTCCCACCATACGCGCTACGGCGCAGCGATCAGGTCAGAGGCGTCCCGCATAGGACGCTGCACCTAGGAATCGCGCTGTGAGCGGAAAGAGGAGCCACGTCGCCAAAATGCGAGGGTGCGAGTGACGAGTGAAGTTGGAAGGGGAGAGAGCGAGAAAACTTATTAAACGCTAGGGTAGTGGGGCATCCTGGCACCGGTCCACGCACGGCCCGAAGGGGAGAAGCGGGCGAGTGGCGCGCCACGGGTCGGGGCAGCGCCGCACATTGCGAGGAGGGGGTCTTCTGTGTTTGCCGCAAGATGGCTCGGCGTGTGCGCAGAACGCAGAAGAAATGTAGCGGAAACGTTCTTCGCTACTCGTGTAACTGCAACTTCTGTAAGGTACATGCTCATAAATACCGATATACACCGCAGTATAACTTTCTACGGCACGTTTCTAAGGCGACACCGTATTCACTAGAGGCGCTTTTGTGCCGCTTTGAAGCATCAAACTCGTGGCTGAGTGGTAGCGTCTCTGTCTCACACTGCGGAGACCGTAGTTCGATTCCCACCCAGCCCATCTTGCAAGTTGCTTTTTATTCATGAAGTGCCTCCCGGGATTTATCGCTCACGGCCAACGCCGCCGACACCGACGACACCGGCTTTTCTGCGACACGAGCTCCTTAACGCTGTCGCGTCAAAAATGCCACGTGATGGGACGCTTTTTGCGCACTGTTATTGTGCTGTTCTCAAGCGTGCGCTACCGCGAGATTGGCCTGCAACAGGGCGTTAAGTCTGGTGTAGGTATCTGGGCATGCGGCTTTTATCGTATGACGGCGCAAATCGCATGAGTGGGGGAAAGTAGTTTCATCGGTCCACAGTATTTTGTCGACAAAGGCTAGGTCCTCTTCCGTCTTGATTATGTTCCAGTTTGCAATGTCATTTCGAGTTTGGAAATCGCGGGGCTCCAACATCTGGTGAAGCTGCACTTGGTACGGATTAAGTTGCCCCTTCTTAAGTACTCTCGACACTGAAGACTTAAACAGTCCAGCTTCAGGACCCACACTACGAACACTTGCATGGGGGACTGCAGAGAACGTTGGCAGAATATCTGTCTCCACGTCCTCGCTCAGGATTGAAGATTTATGTCCTTTCTTCCCAAAAGTACCCGTCTGTCTCAGCGTTTCATATGCACACACAATCGTCATTGAGCTTGGACGCGTACCTGTATGCCAGCGTTGAAATAGCTCAACTGCGAGCCTTCTATGTCCACTTGAAGCACCTAGAGCCAAAACCATAGCTGCTCCTTCATCATTGGAGTAAGTCATATCTGCTGCTCAACGTTGCTCACAGCCAAACAGCGTTTCTGTGGAGAGCACGCATGGATACGGGCGCCTGAGGAGCACTGGATATATTGCAGTTCGCTGGGATTGGTTCAGACGAGGTACATAAGGTATGATCTACATCCGGTAAACTGGAACAGCCTGCGGGCGCACTCTCAGGGACTGACGCGCCGGTCATGGTGCACGAGTGTGAAGCCAGACGCGGCCACCCGATACTGCGACTACGAAGCGATGCGCGCTTACGGGGTGCGAGATCAAAAAAGAACGTCTGGTTGACAGTAAGCGTGAGAAGGAGAGCAGACGGGGCCAGCGCGAGAAGAGTCATCGTCTGAAGAAGACATGCGTGATCTTCCTTGAATATAGCCAAGGTATTTTTTTTACCATTAGTTAGTTTGGTCCCCGAGTGATTTATTCGCTGTTATTCGAGCCCTAAGGTTTACAGTTGTAGCATCATCGTTCGATTCGAAAACTGCTACAAGGTCATTTGTCTACAAAGGCAAAATTGTAGCAGCCGCCATCGCCTTCCATCCCTCCTACGTGCTTCGCCCTTTCCTTCTTTCAAGCAGAACCAAAATGATGCTTTCGTCTTTTCTTTTTCGTGGCCTTGGACGCTTTATCGCTTCGGCAACGCTTGGCCAGCAGCACGCATTTGCACCGTCATTTGATAAGAGCCACAAGCCCAGATACCCACACCAGACATAACGCCCTGTCACGGGCCAGTCTCGCTTCAGCCGACCTTGTCCATCCATCGCACGCTTTAGAGCAGCACAATAAAAGTGCGCCAAGTGCCCCCTCGGGTGGTATTTTTTCAGATTTCACAGGCTTTGTTTGGAACGCGGAAAAAAAATGACCACGTGAGATATATCGTGTTGGAACCAATTTATCGAGAGGTTGCTCAAGGTGCTCTGCAACTTTGAGCACACTTCGGGTCTGCTCCATTACTTAAAAAGTTGATTAATTAAAATCAACTTATCCGTTAGTTAAGGGGAAAATAAAAATTATGCTGAGTAACACTAGGCCAGTGCCAACATTATGCATTCAGTTCAACTGGCGTCCGCATTGCCTTTCATTTTTAAAACTGGCTCAGGTTGTATGGGACAACCTGTATATTGAATGCGAAAGAGGGAAATGCATGAGCAAGCCATCCGTTGTCTTTAAAAGAAAAGAACTGTTGTTTCTGAGAGAGCATTCAATCGTTCGTAGAAATCATGCACTCGTTGTTACCGTCGTCTAGCTCGTGTCGTCACACACATGCACTGTCACCTTAATTCAACCTGGTAACAGTGCGGAACTCCATATAATGCTGCATATAGCCAACCACCTGCAAAATGATTCGCATAAGGTCGTTTTCTACAGTGCATGTTATCTGCACAGTTTTTTTTTTTCTCAGCTGCATGACGTCTCTGATCTGTTCATTGCTAAAATTGGAGAAGTGCTGAACATAGCAAATACAGTGGTTCACAGAATTTGTTTATTTTTATCATGCCCAATATTTGCTTCTCGCAGCTTATATGTCTCTGCATGCTTTAGAGCAGAAGGCCGTCAATGATGATTGAAACACATTGCATATAAATAGCATTTTTATAACGCAGCAAGGAAATGAAACCAGGTGTACCTGATAAAGTACACTGGGCCTATGTGTACACTAGAAGTGTTCGGTTCTTCTTAGAAAGCATATTATGGTATTTTACCTGTATTACGGTATAATATTGCTTTGTCAGTTACAGTTCCTGGCATAAATAGAAAATATTTTGAGATTTTATGAACATATTTTGTCTATAATGATTTTTGTGCATGATTTCATAACCGATTTCAATGTTCAAGGTGTTAGAAAGCAGCAAATGGGAATTATTATGCATATTACTCGGCCAATTAAAATAGGGCACTCTACATTCGGGAACCAGAGGCGGGCTTGACCTCATGATACGCCGCAAATTATAATGCGAGAAATTCACTGTCATCGCAAGGGCGGTCGCTGCGGTGTTGAATGATTAACCACACTGAACCATATGCAGTGAGTTCTTATCCTGTACGCCTACGCCAATCGTAAATTATCACGCATTCATCTGAGTCAATTATTACAACAGCACCGAGTGAGTCTAGCAAAGCAACACCAAAGCGCGTCTCCGTTACTAGCCAAAGTCATGCCACACACTTGAACAGTAAAAATAGCTAACAAAGTATAGATAATTGCCACTAATATGCTAATTTTACCGTCAGAAGACTAAGCGCGCCGTTACAAAGTTGCATTTGACTATTAAAAATTTACGTTTTCGTTTTAGTCAGTAATGCATGCTTCCCGTTCTGTGCGAAACCATCCTGGCGAAACTAAGACTGAGTGCACGACCTATGATAGGCATGAACTTACAAGGATAGGATCAAGTGTGTCACTCGATGGGACACGGGTGCTTCATCTGTATGTTTATTTTTGAGTGCTAGCTTACTCAAATACTGGAATAATGAACACACATAGACCAGGAGTTCTTAGAGCACGGCATGCACGTCCCGCCGAGACATCTTCATTTACTTAGAGCGGCCGCAGCATGAATCTTTTTTTGTGTCATCTATCACCCTTTATTCACTTTACCCTTCACAGGGTGGCCAGCCGGTACTTACAGTGACTAACCTCCGTTTCTTTCCTTCCCTATTTTTTCTCTATCTTGCTTACTTAGTTCTAATTAGCTGCGAGGGGCACACCCGACTACAATATCTTCGGAGTACGAGATTTGCAAGAAAGCTATAAATTTTGTCGAAGTTAGCGTCATCCATCCTGTAGTAGTGGAATGTATAATGTGTACTTCCTTATGCGACCTCCGCACGACACACCCAAATTCTCGGATGAATTGCCAATTCCCGATAAAAAATTACGGGTTACGAAAATGGCTGTGGTCGATTGTACGTTATTACAACCATAAACGCTCTGCCCCCAGTGTGCAAGGTCAAAAGACGGCTACCATTAAACTCGGGAACTGACAACGAAAAGTGATGCTACCTATACGACACCGTTGACACTTTGAGCATTTTGTTCGGAACGAAGACCCAGCGCGTGATTACTGCCATCAATCTTTTGCAACAGCTAGAGTCTCAATATGAATTTGCTGTGACAGTTATTAGCGCGAACAAGGCTAACGGAATGAAATTGTGTTAGCCTTGTTCGCGCCAGTAACTATGTGACAGCAAATGCATCAACGCCAACTAGCCCAACTTTCTTTTTTTAATGTCTCAACGTAGCTTCCGACGCCGGCGCGAAAGGCGATGCACAACATTTTCCCTAGCATCGGAAAAGGGAACGGCGTCTCCTTACGCGCCTGCTATCTTGAAATGGGAAACGAACCGGAAGGACAGCCTCCGTTCCTGTCTTGACTTGGGTCTCCCTTGATTCGTAGCGCATTCCAACTCTGAAAGATTGGCCAAGAGTCGGTTGGCATAAGAAAAAAGCGTTTAGCTCTTGTTGTTGAAGATCTTATGACAAACGAAAGGACTGAAGATTTATTTTTCTTCCGCAATTCGGAAGGAACATGTCTCAAAGCTCCTATCAGTTACTGCGCTTACATATTTTTTAGTAAACGTGCATGCTGGGACGCGCGTTGCCCGAAGAAAGGGTTTCGTGGCTGTTTTGTATACGACCTTCATTGCTGCTAATATTTCATCAACTTTTTTACTTTTGGTCTTGGCTTAATGCGAGCAAGAAAGCTGGTGCGCTGAGTGCCGACAGAAAAAGAAGCCAACTGTAAGAGGAACAGAAAATCCGCACTCTTCTTATAAATTAATTGTTTCTACAAAAAAAAGGGAAAAGTTGGAAGACGATGCAACGTCCAGTTGAAGTCGTCGAAAGACAAACTCTTTCTAAGTGTGTTACGGGTGAGGTAAGGGCGAAGTCCCTGCGCATCGCATTCAGTCGCGCCATCCCTCGCACGTGGAGAGTATGATGTGTCGGAAAATGTTTTTTTTTTTTGACCGCACTTTTTTCGCGATTGGCCCAAAATTTTAAACTGCACTATCTTTGGGATTGGCTTACATTTTCAGTCTGCACGATGTGTTATTCAATTTTAAATCATTTTTCGGGGGTTTTAGAAGCCAAAACTACGGTGTGTTTGTGAGGCATACCGTCCAGGGGGAAAGCGTCAATGGTTACAGTACCGGGATTCTGTGCGGAAAATTCCATGTTCGAGTCTGGCCACTATACAATTTGATTTATTTAAGACTCGTTCTTTCACTATAAGGGCGAAGCAATGAATACAATAGCAAAATGCTAGAATCTTAAGCCAAGTATAAGGCTTGCAACTGTAGTGTCAACATGAACTGCAGTAGACATTAGCTAAAGTGCTCACGCGTGGTGTGGCGTGTGCGGACGCACGAACAGGGAGAACTGTGTAACCGCGAGCAGCACCGCTAAGAACTGCACAGGGTCGTGTTGTCACTATCGCCTTGTGTTCACCGCGCGTTCCCGTACTGCGCCATGCTCACGGCGGGCCCGACGTGTGCGTCCGCTTCGTGCTTTTGAAGTGCAGGGTACTGTCGACGTCGTCGCTGAGTCTCCGCTTGCTTATTCCACATTGCCATGTCTGAGTGCCTCCTGCGTTGAGCTGTACCGTGCGTCGCACAAGCTTCGGCACATTGTTTCTGCATCTAGATCAACGGTAGAGTCTTGGGGCGTATGCGGGGCCACCTTGCTTCAGTGTGATTAGCGTTTCGCTCGAGCTCGTCGGCCGACGTTCTGACAACGCGCGGGGGCATGTCTGCGCGATGTGACGGAGGGGGTGCTTCGCTGCAGGAACCCCGCCATGGCAGTCACTATTCCAGCCCCACTACCATGGCTACTGCGAATATGAAAGAAAGAGAGAGAGAGAGAAAGAGAAGAGGAAAGGCAGAGAGGTTAACCAGACGCACTTCCGGTTTGCTACCCTGCACTGGGGGAAGGGGTATAGGGGTATAATGGCAGAATGATAGCTCAAGCTGGCAGGGGCTTCCGTGGTCTGCGTGGGCTATGCTAAAATTCGTTCCTGCAAGCAAAGCCGTCTAACCTGAGGTCTCAGAATACAACTTCTTCTGCGCCTCAGTCTCTGCGACTGGAAAACGAACCCACCTATAGTCGGATACAACTTTAGAAAAAAGGGGGCGTTTACTCCTCCGAGGGGGAGGCACACGAGCACCCACCAATGGGCGTGCACTCTGGACTAACGTCATCAGCCGGACGGCCGGTGAGCCCGCCGACGGAGAAGATGGCCGCCCGCGGTTTGAACTGGGCGAGGTCGCTTCAGCTGTGTACTTGAGCCCCTCGTCAGAGTGAATTCCAGAACTGTTTGTGATGGTCTATCATGCCTGAAATATTACTACGAGCTTACGATGCGGCATTTGTGCCGCGAGCGTTTATTCTGAGCCGTGATCCGGCGAAGGAACATTGCAGGGAGCATCGCTGGCGCTGCGCTACGCTTTGACTGAAAACAGGATCCCGCGGCGAACGCTACGAACACACATCCTGCGTGTTTGTTCCATGTTGTTTTATTTCGCTCCAGAGAGACGTTACGACGAGAAACTTTTTCCAAACACTGGTGCCTACTGTTAGCGGCGGGTGTGTTCGTGTACTATGTCGCTGCGTTTTTCGTCGGACGGGGTGAAGTGATGGAGCAAAACCATTCTCAGGAGAAATCAGACAAGTGTGCGCGCATGAAACAAACCTACGAGTGTCTCAACAGAAAATATTTGCAGAAGAAGCCTGCAACGCAAAGATTTGTCGCCGTCAACTTAGCGTGAACGGTGATTGTCAGCAGTGAGGTAGCCGAGCGTCTAGCGATGGTGTTCGAGCGTTGTGTAGCACCGTCGATTGATTGCTGTCCACCAGTGCTCACTGCACGCGCAAGCTGTAGAATGCGTGCTGTGAAATTGTGAAAACACAAAACCAATAAAATATAAATTTTATGCTATTTAAAACCAAGAGTATTTATTTAAAACGATGAATGAAGCATTCTTGTACTTTCCTGCCTCGACCGTATTCTGGCCCCAGGTTTGTAATGGTTGCGATAAATGCATCGTTTTATGTAAGTACTTATTCAATAGCAACTGATTCATTTTAAGCGTGGAAAACGAGTAGTAGATATGCCATGTACATGTAAACAAGCTCAAAAGCCGTGCAGAGCTGCTCTTTCTACTTTTGTCACTTGCAATGAAGCTAAAGAGCAGACGACGGGCAGCGTCGTAAAAGGCACTGGGTTATTTTTCTGTCGCTATCCAGCATGTGCTGTAGCACATGAGAGCTCTACTAAACCAGTCATTAAAATACAAAAGTCTTCATTTATGCCGAGAATTACGCGTTTCAGGAGCACGATTTTTCGAGCAGGACTATTTTAGTCGCGGAGGCAATCGGCTGTCGCGCTTCGTTCATCTGGGCGGGGCCTCCCCTTTATTCTAAAGTTGTATCCGACTATAGGCATATTTCGCCAAGTGGTGCTCAAATTCTTCAGTTATTGTGAGTATGTTTTCAGAAAACATATTAAAACTAGGGACATCAGTATTTTTAGCGCAATAATTTACGACGGGGAAAGATCACGTGAAGCGTTCATAAAACGAGCCAAGCGTCTCAACACGCCGACTCGCACACGGTAAATTCTTAAGGATGTTATATTCGGGCTACATATTCCGGCTATACATATATATCTGGAATATCACGGTGACTAGTGGTCGATGGGGCACATACCCAGTAGTACATATCGGCCCATATATTTAGGCTACAATATCCCCGGGGTGGGCCTACGAACGAGGCTAGAAATATACCCGATACGTAATAGTAATGATAATTCGCTAAGAAATACTTTTTTTTTAATTCCTAGGTTCGTCCGAATACGTATGGTTGAAAGTGATAGCAAGGTTGAGCGTGGCGCTCGAGCTGTTCATCTAATGTTCGAAGAGTACGGGGAGGCGACATGGCACGACTCCACAAGCGAGACAACTGCTGCTGCGCATCAGGAACGGCGCCGTTGCGTATCCCACGCGTGTCACAACGCCGGAACGATGAGGAACGCAGGCATCGACGTTACGAGGCGTGTCACACCTCGATCGTGAGCGAGATGAGACCGACGGAAAGCCGTCGGTGCTTGCCAGCGCACAATAAAGAAAGGTTAGGTAGATTTAGCTTGATAGCTTCAATATCCGCTCAGCTCAGACCGGTGTATGCACCACGGTGTGGCATGAACGCAGCTCCTAAGCAGGAATGCGTGCAAGCAATGCTAATGCCTGCAACGGAAGCAAGAACGCTGTCCTGGCTTCGGCAGAGCCAATTGAGCAGAGCGCGATGGTGCATCCACTTGGCTTAGCTATTCTTCCAGACAAACACTATGCGGGTATTTAGGTACCCTCTAACGCTCCACGCGTCGGCCACGCATACGCCGTCGATACCTGGACAGCGCGACGGTACCACCAACGACGTGAACGCGCCTTTAGTGTCCGTACAATTAGTGTCCGTACAAAAAAAAAAAGAGCAACTAAATAGAAGGTTTCTGTTCTGGCAGATGGGACGCCACAAACCATATAGGTGCTTTGCAAATACGTGTTTGTTGACGCGGATAGTCGCCCGCATATAATAACAAAATGCTGTAATATCTTTGACGGCGATAACAAAAATAACGATAAACCAAAAAACATACTTCGTGAGTGGCAATGAGATAACAACTCTATGCAGAAGCGGTGCATTGAGGATAGAGAAATCTATGTAAAGCATGACGGGGAAGGGGCTGTTACGGCTGGCGTCTACGACCTCGTGCAGAAAGGACTTTCTCCCACCAAGCCTCGTCAAAATGAAGCGTAACTTCCTAATTCACCATGGTCATCTCGAGTGTCTGCCGGTATGGCGGAAGCCCCGCAGTGTTTTCAGGCCTCTTTTGTGTGTGTGTGCGACTTTAGAGGGACCCCTTCCCCGAACTGTCCAGCTCTATAGGGGAACTTCCGCGAACCAGCAGCGCCCGAAAGAGAAGGACAAGCGTCTGCGATTCCCGGACCTGAGGCTTGGTATAAATGGAGGCTCGGTATGACCAGAGGAGGAGGGGCCCTCTTTCCGCGAATCAGCGTGTGCCGGTCACGTGACGGCGACGGAAGCAAGATCCCTCCCACGATTGTAGAGAGCCTATTTAAGGGGCTCCGAAATGTACCTTTAGAACACTTTATTCTCTTCTCTTCATCTTTCAGCAACCTTCGAATAAACCGTGCAAGTCTTGCACTAGAAATCGTCTCGTCCTTGCCCGGTCGCCATGGTCTACCGGATGCCTGCAGCACGCCGACAACGCCACGCTACCGAATAGTACCGTCGGTCGAGCTTCGATAGGCAGGCGTCGCTACAACTCGGCAGCAGTACGATACGCTACCCTGGAGTACGCAACAGGGCCCCTCATAGTCATGGTAACAAAGTTCCGACAAGAGGACCAAATATATCAACACTTTGTCAATACTGAAGGAGTTGCTCTCGCCGAAACAATGGCACCCCCCGGTGCATAGCGTATTGTACTCCTATAATTACAGAATGGAGAAGTGTTCGTTCATCTAGTCCTTGTCGAGGGAATCGCAAAGGGGCTTTACTGATGCGCAGGTAACTCGAGCAGTGAGAGTTGTCCTGGATGGTCACAAAAGACGAGATTGGCACCACAAGTGCGGGAATGCTGAAAGTCGTAGTAAGTAATTAAGTTGAGGTGCACAGCAATTAACGTTGCTGCAATAGGAAAGCGGCAACACATACCGCGAGGAGCTGCTTTGCTAATCAAGAAATTAGACGCGTAAAACTGCGAGCGACGCAACCCTGAAGCTCACGCGTCAGTACTCAGTTACGTACTGGATTTTGATTCCGTCTTCTCAAATCTAGTGCTGGTCATCCCTACAAAGAAAAAAAAACTAATTTGTGTTCTAATCTAAAATGAAAAGAACGTTTATTATTTACAAGGGTGGTACATATTGGCTTGGATATACAGAAGGAGGACCCATAGCTGAAGGTTGCAATGGAACTCAAAGCTCAACCTAATAATTTTATATAACATTTCCTTCGCCAAAGTAGCACGAGTACGGGAAAATAGTGTGACATCTGTAGCGTCACTCCGATATACCGGCACTGGGGTTGCAGAGCGTAATTAAAAAAGGACGCGGACTGCCATTTATTTTGTCGGGTAATAAGTAACCTTTGGCGCTCGAAAGCACTGAATAATGCAATTTTGAAACAACGTTTTGCCAGTCTAAGCTGTGCAAAGGCTGGTCTTTTGAGTTCATTTAAATCGGAGAGCGAAAACTCGAAGAACAGGTCGTATTAAATTGAAAGTGACGCCAAATAGGCAATTCGTTCAGGTTTTCGGAAATTTTCGTTGCATTGCGATTATCAGTACTCCGAAATAAAGGAGCCTTCACTTAAAAATCGAACTGGCCACACGCTTAGCAGGAACATGAACCCACCGTAGTAAGATGGCAATTAGACTGGTGGGGAAGCAACAGAATGTACGAAGGCAAGGAAGTTATGCAAGTGCTGCATCAACTATCTGTTGCAGGAAATATTCGTAAATCGGGACAGTCCTTAGTAATCTCGGCTTTGCTAAAAGAATAGAAAAGCTGGCGTTTGTTGAAATGACTGACGCCTGCTAAACGGGATCAGATTGAACTTGAGTCATAATTTGAACAGCTCAGAATAGACCTTTATAGGCAGAGAGAGAGAGAGAGAGAGATAGAAGAGATGAAAAAGGCAGGGACGTACGTTAAGTAGAAGATAGATATCCAGTTTGCTACCCTGCACTGTGGAACGGGTAAGGGTTGACAAAAAGATCTTTGAAAAACGCACACACATTAAAAGAGTGTGAGAGGGGGAAAAGAACACACATACACAAAAAAGGAACGCAGGAGTGTCACAGTCGTTCAAGCAGGTCGCTTGAGCGGATAAACCTCAGTAGCGCCTTCACTGCCTTCTGGTGTGAAGGTCGCATCAGCCGGTACTCCAACATTATCTGCTCAGAAAACGGCCGGTCATCGAGGCGTGCCAACGCCGTCATGAGCGACTGTCTCTGGGAGCTTCAGGTGTAGCGAGGACAATGACAGAGGATACGTTCAATTGTTTCCTCGCTGCCGCAACTATCACAGGTAGCACTGTCAGTAATTCCAATGCGACAAGCAAATGCATTCGTGAAAGACACTCCTAGCCATAGTCGGCAGAGAACATTTGTCTTGATTCGGGATAATCCAGTTGGAATGCGTAGTCAGAGGGATGGGTCTAGGCGGTGCAGTCATGTATGTCGGAAAGATGGCGTGTTCCACATGGATCGTGCGAAGCTTTGCTGATGCGTCAGTTCTTGATAGGAGTAGTATTGCTAAGTATTAAGGGAGCTGACGACAACGTAGAGAGGGAATTGCTATTTTATATTCCCAAGCATTGGGGCATGGATGGCGATTTCGTGGAGCTGCTGAGGCATATATATAGGGACAACCGAGTACGAATTGGGGTGCAAGGTGGGAAACATAATGAAATTGTGGAGATTTACCAAGGCCTGTAGCAAGGCCGGACCGGCCGCCATTGGAATATGAACCTGGCAACGTTTAACGCTAGAACGTTATCTAGTGAGGCGAGTCTAGCAGTACTATTGGAGGAATTAGAGGGCAGTAAATGGGATATAATAGGGCTCAGCGAAGTTAGGAGGACAAAAGAAGCATATACAGTGCTAAAAAGCGGGCACGTCCTGTGCTACCGGGGCTTAGCAGAGAGACGAGAACTAGGACTCGGATTCCTGATTAATAAGAACATAGCTGGTAACACACAGGAATTCTATGGCATTAACGAGAGCGTGGCATGTCTTGTTGTGAAACTTAATAAGAAGTACAAAATGAAGGTTGTACAGGTCTACGCCCCTACATCTAGTCATGATGACCAGGAAGTCGAAAGCTTCTATGAAGACGTGGAATCGGCGATGGGTAAAGTCAAAACAAAATACAGTATGCTGATGGGTGATTTCAATGCCAGGGTAGGCAAGAAGCAGGCCGGAGACAAGTCAGTGGGGGAATATGGCATAGGCTCTAGGAATAGCAGAGGAGAGTTATTAGTAGAGTTTGGAGAACAGAATAATTTGCGGATAATGAATACCTTTTTCCGCAAGCGGGTTAGCCGAAAGTGGACGTGGAGGAGCCCGAATGGTGAGACTAGAAATGAAATCAACTTCATACTCTGCGCGAACCCTGGCATCATACAAGATGTAGACGTGCTCGGCAAGGTGCGCTGCAGTGACCATATGATGGTAAGAACTCGAATTAGCCTTGACTTGAGGAGGGAACGGAAGAAACTGGTACATAAGAAGCCAATCAATGAGTTAGCGGTAAGAGGGAAACTAGAGGAATTCCGGATCAAGCTACAGAACAGGTATTCGGCTTTAACCCAGGAAGAGGACCATAGTGTTGAAGCAATGAACAACAATCGTATGGGCTTCATTAAGGAGTGCGCAATAGAAGTCGGTGGTAACGCCGTTAAACAGGAAACCAGTAAGCTATCGCAGGGGACGAAAGATCTGATCAAGAAACGCCAATGTATGAAAGCCTCTAACCCTGCAGCTAGAATAGAACTGGCAGAACTTTCTAAGTTAATCAACAAGCGTAAGACAGTGGACATAAGAAACTATAATATGGATAGAATTGAACAGGCTCTCAGGAACGGAGGAAGCCTAAAAGCAGTGAAGAAGAAACTAGGAATAGGCAAGAATCAGATCTGTGCGTTAAGAGACAAAGCCGGCAATATCGTTACTAATATGGATGAGATAGTTCAAGTGGCTGAAGAGCTTTATAGAGATTTATACAGTACCAGTAACACCCAAGATGATAAGGTGAGAGAGAATAGGCTAGAGGAACTTGAAATCCCCAAGTAACACCGGAAGAGGTAAAGAACAGACAGACAGACAGACAAAGAACTTTATTAATGGTCCTGAGGAACCGGCGATAGGGCACCTCCCTTTTCAGGGAGTCCCCGTAGCCGTCGCGGGCCGCACCCACGTCGGGGTCGGAAGATCGTGGTCCTCCGCCCTCTCGCAGGCCCTCTGGACAGCCCGTAGTTGCTCTGAGAGGTCGCCGCTCTTAAGGGCTGCCTCCCAGTCGGTTAGAGTGGTTAGCGATGAGCTGCGTAACGCAGGGCACTGCCAGAGCATATGAGACAAGGAGCAGTACGCCTCCCCACAGTCTGGACAGTGGGGTTCTACATTAGGCGCGAAGTGACTGAATCTGCCCCTGGAGGGAAATGACCCCGTTTGAAGCATGCGAAACGCCGACGATTGCGGTCTATTAAGTTTAGGGTGTGGTAGCGGAAAGGCTCGCCGAGCAAGTTGATAATGTGTCAAGATTTCATGGAAGGTGAGAAGCGAATCCCTGTACAGCCCTAAGTCGCCGCCCGTGAGTCCACCTGAACCGCCGCGGTGTGTAAGACCTCGCGCACAGTCATGGGCCAACTCATTGGCGTTAACAAGCTCAGAGTGTACATTGATTCCCATATGGGCCGGGAACCATTTGATACTATGAAAACCAGCAGCTCCCTCGCTGCCGAGGATGGCCGCCGCCTCCTTTGAGATCGAGCCGGAGGCGAAAGCTCGGGCTGCCGATCTGGAGTCTGTAAAGATATTGGAACGTAGAGGGTCCTTCAGTGCTATAGCTATAGCAACCTGCTCGGCTACTGTTGAAGAAACCTTCCGCACGGATGCTGAATTAATCAGAGTGCCATTGGAGTCAACTGAAACTACGGCATAGTGATCAGAGCACTCGTACTGGGCGGCGTCAACGAAACATGCCAGATTCGGAGTGGCAGCAGCCGCTTTTAACAGGGAACGAGCCCTGGCTACCCGGCGCCCTACATTGTATTGAGGGTGGACGTTACGTGGCATGGGATCTACCTTGAACGTATCTCGGACCATGGGTGATAGGGTCACGTTGCGCTCCGTGATTTCCTGGTGACCGCATCCAACGGATTCGAGGATGCGTCTCCCCGCTCGCGATGATGATAGTCGAATTATTTGAGCCACTCGTTGGGCCTCGATCACCTCTGATAGGGTGTTGTGCATGCCAAGTTGCATGAGACGCGCGGTGCTGGTAGTGAGTGGTAAACCCAGCACGCGCTTGATGCTTTTGCGCATGAGGGCGTCGATTTTGGCCTCATCCCGTTTAGACCAGCGCAACGTGGAGGCTACATAGTTAACGTGGCTCATCAGAAACGCGTGGTAGAGTCTGAGTAGATTGCTCTCGCTTAAACCCCCTCTGCGGTTCGAGACCCTGAGGATAAGCCGAAGCATATTCTCCGTCTTCGAAGTAATGCGGGCTATAGTCTGTGAGTTGCCCCCGCGAGATTCCAGCAAGAGTCCGAGGACCCTGATGGTATCCACTCTGTGAATTTGTTGTCCGTCCCTCGTATAGAGGGCTATGGGAACTTGATCTAAGGGTGTGGAGCACCTAACCCCCCGTCGGGTGGGCCTATACAATAGAAGTTCGGACTTGGTTGGTGACAGACTCAGGCCCGTGTCTAGTAGGAAGTGTTGTGTGATGTCGAGCGCCTCTTGGAGCGCACTCTCAACTGCAGCGTCAGACCCTCCCATGCACCACACGGTAATATCATCCGCGTAGAGGGCGTGACCCGTTCCTCTTACTGTGGCCAGTCTGTCCGAGAGGCCCTTCATGGCGATGTTAAACAGTAGGGGAGAGATGACCGCCCCTTGCGGGGTGCCTCTCGCTCCCAATGTAAATTCCTTCGATTTGATTTGCCCTATTTTGACAGTGGCCTTGCGATCCCTGAGGAAGGAGCTAACGTACGCATGGAATCGTGGCCCCAGGCCCAGATCTGAGATGGCGTCTAGTACGAACCGGTGCGAGATGTTATCAAAAGCCTTGGACAAGTCTAGAGCAAGGATGCCCCGAGTGTCTCTAGTGTCGACATCAATGATTTGCCTCTTTATAAGTAACATGACGTCCTGTGTGGAGAGTGCCGGCCGAAAGCCGACCATGTTGTGAGGGAATAACTGATTATTTTCTATATGCCTAGATATACGGTTGTGAATGACATGTTCGGCCACCTTACCCACGCAGGACGTGAGCGAGATGGGCCGCATGTTCTCCGGCGCAAGAGGTTTGCCTGGTTTCGGGATGAGCACCACTGAGGCTGTCTTCCAGGAGTCGGGGACTAGGCCCGTTTCCCAAATTTTATTGACCTCCCCGGTGAGCAGCGCAACTGATTGTTCGTCCAAGTTCCGGAGGAGCTTATTGGAGATGCCATCCGGGCCCGGTGCAGAGCGACCGTTGAGCGTTTGCAGCACCTCCCAGATTTCGGATTCCGTGAAGGGGGCGTCGAGCTCCCCCACCGTTCCCCCCTGATAACAAGGATAATCCCCGTCACCGGAGTGGCCCAGCGGAAGATACTTTTCGGCCAACTCTTGCAAGAGGACGTGTTCAAATACGCCCGCCGCCTTTTGATTATGAACTATGCGATCGATGGCTAGTCTCTGATTGCTTTTGGTTTGCGAATCGTCGAGTAAGTGTTTGAGCAGGTTCCATTTGCCCCCCGTTCTCATCTGCCCATCAACCGAGGAGCACACTTCATTCCATTGTTGTTTGGACAGTTCGATGGAATGAGTTTCAATTCTACGATTGAGCTCCGCAATTTTCTTACGAAGCCGGCGGTGGAGTCTGTGCGTTCTCCAGCGGCGCAGGATGGAGTTTTTGGCTTCTAGGAGGTGCGCAAGGCGCGCGTCCATACGATCTATCTTTAGGTCGGTCTTAACCACCTTGGTCGCAGCTTGTACGTCCTTCTGTAGTCTTGTGAACAGACTATCGAGATTATCGTAGTCGGTCTGGTCCGCCTTCCGTATTTTCCGGAAGGCATCCCAATCCGTCACTTTAAATTCCCTGGTAGGGGCTGTGCTAATCGTTAGGGTAATCTCCACAATGAAGTGGTCACTGCCCAGGTTCTCTTGCAAATTTTGCCATCCTGCTCCGGGAGCGTTCTTGACGAACGCCAGGTCCGGAGTGGTGTCTCGGACTACCGACGTGCCGGTTCGCGTCGGGTATTGAGCATCCGTAATCAATTCCAGTGAGCAGTCAGCAACTGCCTGGACAAGGAGATTGCCCTTGGTGGATTGGCGGGGGTATCCCCAGGCATTGTGGGGGGCATTGAAGTCACCCGCTATCACTATGGGGGCTCCCTTGCTCAGGGCCACCGCCTTTGTCATGATCGTGGCGAATGCCTGCCGTTGATCCGACGGCGAGCTGTATATGTTTAAAAGGAAGACACTGCTCTTAAGCCAATTGTTAGGGATAATTTCGACCATAATGATTTCCGCCCTAGTTTTGCCAATTGGTAATTTGTGTACTTGAAAGGAGCACTTCCGTGCGACCAAGGTTGCTAAACCCCGCTTTCCTTCCTCCCGTATCGATACAACCCGGTATCCCGGAAAGGTGGGCGCGTCATCGAGAGTTTCTTGTAAAAGAATTACGTGCGGTTTGACCGCCTGTGCCGAAACGAATTGCTGCAGCGGAGCTTTGCGCCGTTGGAAACTGGCACAGTTCCACTGCCACACAACCAACTTATTGGGATTGACCGCCATGGTGATTGCTTTGGATTGGCCATTCCACCGTCTTGTTGACGGGGACGGCGCTTGCGGGTAAAGGTGCCCGACGGGGCTCCCTCGAAGGCTGTCTAGCAGTAGCTAACGCGGCCTGTGCACTTTCCAGGGACGCCATCCTTTTAAGGAGGACAGTCACGCTTTCAGCGAGCTGCTGAATTGCCCGCTGCATGCTTTCTAAGTCTTTGTTATTGGACTCGGTCTCCATAGGGTCAGCGTCCCCCTCTGGGGGTGCGGCCCTACGTTTACCCGAGCGCGCCTGCGGCTCCCCTGAGGGGGGCACCTGTTGCTTCTCGACTTGCGAGGGGTACGACTTACGGAAAGACTCAAAGTCGGCCCTCATCTGCTGCATTTCTGCTTTGAGTCGAGCGTTCTCTTGCATGAGTTGAGCGACTCTGGGATCAACTTTATGCTCCGGCAATGCTACCTGCGTTACCTTTGAAGCCGGCGTCGTCTGCTTCGACTTGACACGATCGGCCCAGGTTGGCGTTTCCTGGATCCGAACCCGGGAGTTAGAGCGCCCTCGGGAACGAGAGCGCCCTCTGGAGAGGCTGCGTTGTCGACCAGAGGGCGTGATGGAGCGCTCCCTCCTGGGGGCTCCCGCCGCGCTGGAGCCACGTGGCCTGTTCTCCTTGGCCAGCTGTTGCTGCTGGTGCTTGTTGTTGGCGCGCTTACGGCGCCGTCGGCGTCTGCGTACGACGTATGGGACTTGAAAGCGCTGCTTACACGTTTTGTCCGCCGTAAGATGCGGGCCTCCGCAAAGGGCGCACTTCGGCGAACACTGGTGGTCATCGGGTGGTGAGCTTAGTCCGCAGCCCCGGCAATCCTCATTGGTGGGGTTGGGGCAGACGTCCGCGCGATGTCCCAAGCCGCCACACGCGTAGCACACCTCGGTTTGGCGTTTGTAGAGCGTGCAGCGCAGAAGGCTGACGCCGCACATGACGTAGTTAGGCACTTTCATGCCGTCGAAGAGGACAACCACTGTGGTGGTGGTCTTAATTCGTTTGACTTCCAGAGCCTTCGGGTTACGATGGTTGACGATCATGCGCTGGAGTTGGGCCTCGCTGATGTCTGCGTCGACCCCTCGTATGACCCCTTTGCAGGTGTTGTCTGGGGCCGCTATGTATGCGGCCACTTTGTACAGTCCTTCGCTTATGCGGATTTGCTGGATTCCTGCATAAGCGGCGGCGTTCTTCTTCTCCGGGGTGGATACGACGAGAACGTTTTGAGTGAAATTAGGGCAGATTACGTCGCCCTCAGTTTCTGTGGGGGCTAGTGCAGCCGCCATGGCCAAGGCTTGAGCCAGCTTGATTTGGCTTATCTTTTTGACGTCAAGCCCGCCCCTTGGGCGGACAATAATTCGTATGTGCTCCCTAGGTAGTCTGGGGAGCCTCGACGAGGCTGCGAGACGTTGCAACACGCCTTGCGGGGCAGCCGTGCGGCAGCCACCCTTCGAGCCCACGTGAGCTCTCTTGCTCGTTGAAACTGGTGTTTCTTGCCGGGCTTTCTTGTTCTTGCCCAACGCTGTCGTCCAGCCTGGGCTGTTGGCTTCTTCGGAGGAGATTTCCTCTCCTACCACCATTTCTACTTCGGGCATAATGCCCCTCTTCGTCGGGTTAGGCCTAAGCCTACCCGCGCCTAGCGTCGCCGCGGCGTGGTCTACACAAAAAGTTCCACGGTTTCCGCGCAAAGGCCACTCACCGAAGGAAGTCCTCAGAAGAAACCGTGTCGAATGGCGTGCATTTCCGCGGTAGGTGACACAGAAAGCAGACCGAAAATATTTATGAAAGCGGGAGCCGATCTTTCCACGTCCGCACTAGTCGGCGTCTTCTTCTTCCTCCGAGGTAAAGAACGCCTTGGGAGCTATGCAAAGGGGGAAGGCAGCTGGGGAGGATCAGGTAACAGCAGATTTGTTGAAGGATGGTGGGAACACTGTCCTAGAAAGATTGGCCGCCCTATATACACAATGCCTCATGACCTCGAACGTACCGGAATCTTGGAAGAACTAATCCATAATCTAATCCATAAGAAAGGGGACGCCAAAGACTTGAAAAATTATAGACCGATCAGCTTATTGTCCGTTGCCTACAAAGTATTTACTAAGGTAATCGCAAATAGAATCAGGAATACCTTAGACTTCTGTCAACCAAAGGACCAGGCAGGATTCCGTAAAGGCTACTCAACAATAGACCATATTCACACTATCAATCAGGTGATAGAGAGATGTGCGGAATATAACCAACCCTTATATATAGCCTTCATTGATTACGAAAAAGCATTTGATTCAGTCGAAACCTCAGCAGTTATGAAGGCACTACGGAATCAGGGTGTAGATGAGCCATATGTAAAGATACTGCAAGATATCTATAGCGGTTCCGCAGCCACCGTAATCCTCCACAAAGAAAGCGACAAAATCCCAATAAAGAAAGGCGTCAGACAGGGAGATACGATATCTCCAATGCTATTTACAGCATGTTTATAGGAGGTATTCAGAGACCTGGAGTGGGAAGAATTGGGGATAAAAGTTGATGGAGAATACCTTAGCAACTTGCGATTCGCTGATGATATTGCCTTGCTTAGTAACTCAGGAGACCAATTGGAATGCATGCTCACTGACCTGGAGAGGCAAAGCAGAAGGGTGGGTCTGAAAATTAATCTACAGAAAACTAAAGTAATGTTTAGCAGTCTCGGAAGAGAACAGCAGTTTACGATAGGTAGCGAGGCACTGGAAGTGGTAAGGGAATACATCTACTTAGGGCAGGTAGTGACCACAGATCCGGATCATGAGACTGAAATAACCAGAAGAATAAGAATAGGCTGGGGTGCGTTTGGCAGGCATTCTCAAATCATGAACAGCAGGTTGCCACTATCCCTCAAGAGGAAAGTGTATAACAGCTGTGTCTTACCAGTACTCACCTACGGGGCAGAAACCTGGAGGCTTACGAAAAGGGTTCTGCTGAAATTGAGGACGACGCAACGAGCTATGGAAAGAAGAATGATAGGTGTAACGTTAAGGGATAAGAAAAGAGCAGATTGAGGGAGGGAACAAACGCGGGTAAATGACATCTTAGTTGAAATCAAGAAAAAGAAATGGGCATGGGCCGGACATGTAATGAGGAGGGAAGATAACCGATGGTCATTAAGGGTTACGGACTGGATTCCAAGGGAAAGGAAGCGTAGTAGGGGGCGGCAGAAAGTTAGGTGGGCGGATGACATTAAGACGTTTGCAGGGACAACATGGCCACAATTAGTACATGACGGGGGTAGTTGGAGAAGTATGGGAGAGGTCTTTGCCCTGCAGTGGGCGTAACTAGGCTGATGATGATGATGATAATGATGTAGCAAAGTTGCCCTATTCCTCCATAGTTGTTCGGTCTTTATATTGAAGGAAAAAGAAGGCGACTCGGAAACAGTGAATTAGGGTTTCATTTATCACACATCCGTAACGGACAAAAGATGCAGCGGAATGTCCCTGGGCGGATGTATAAGAACGACATAGTGCTACTAGTGAACAGTGCAATAGAAGTGCACAAGCTTGAAAATATGTGTGGCAACGCAACGGCAAATTTAGGCCCTAAATTTAGCACAGAGAAATCTGGAATTATGACCTTTAATCAATAGACGCGTAATCACGCACTAGTAATTCAACAGTAAGTCAGGCCCATAGTGAACAATTACGAATACCTGGGTGTATACATAAACGAAGGAAATACCTACTCAAGCACCCACAAACATAATCTAAAAATGAAGGGGAAGCAGAATGCAGTAGTATTGAAACAGATAGCCGCTTTGGGGCTACAATAAATGCAAGGTGGTGTGTAGAATCGGGAAAGGAGTAATTTTGCCCCCTCTATCATTCACAAATGCAATTCTGTGCTTCAAATCTGGTACCGTATCGGGGTTCGAAGTTAACCAAAGAACGTTAGGCCGGTTGCCTTTGGGAGCCCACTGGAAAACCACAATGGAGGCCATGCACTGCGATTTGGGTTAAGCCTCTTTCAAAGTGGGAGAAGCACAGAGCAAAACTAGTTTTCAAGGAAGACTCAGGAACTTGGATGAAAAGAAATGGCGGACTAACATGCACAAGTATGTGCACTTTAAAAGCATGAACATAAAATGGAGGAGAAGGTCAAGAAAAGTGGCAACAAAGTACAGGATAAATATTTGTGTAAATCGAAAACCAGGAGTCATCACAAAGCAAGTGAGAGAAATAGAGGCAGTAAATTGGGTGTAAAAATTGGAAACAAAAATGACCGCGGAGATGTACAATAATGACAAGACATAAATTAGATGGGAAAATATAGGTGATAACGCAAAGGGAAGTGGATTACGATTTAAGATTCGAGCTATTTGCCTAAGGACCAAAACATAGCGATGCAAATATTCGCAACAGAATTAGGCATGTGTCTGCTGCAGCGAAAATATGCAGACAACGCAGCACATCTTAATGGAATGAGAAGCTATTCACCCAGCGAGACCTGTAGGTAATGTACACTATCTAGAAGCGCTGCGATTTAAGGTGGAGGGATGCAATAACCGGTCAGCAGACGAGATAAGCAAGATATATTTAGAGAATTGGTGGAAAAATGCAGGCGAGAGATTGCTAGCCCCAGATCCCTTACTGACATGGGTATGGGTACAAGGTAGATATTAACCTTTTTAGGAATAGGAAAAGACGCAGTTTCGTCCTAAAGGCGAAACATAGATTGCGATAGCAAATTATTAGGCAGCTCTACGAAATAAATATAGTAGCTTTATCGGCCGTATCAACTTGTAAACATTCGCTTACTAACTCAATTAACAAGCCTGGTATTACGCGTGCACTGGCAAACATGAGCACAACTCGTTCTATGACCGCTAACATTCGCTGTCGAAACGCTGGCGTGAGGAAGACGGCAGTAGCAGCGAGCGAATTTTCCTTCGTGCTGCCTCTCCCTTCAACGCGAAGTAAGCGGTGAAAACACAGTGACCACGAAGACATCAGCCCTCGGAGCGCCTAGACTCTATACCGCTTTCAAGCATGCTTTCAAGCTAGGGCTCACGCGGCCGCGCTCAGCCGCGCCACATGCAGCCGCCGCCGGGGTGGAAGAAGGGGGCGGCCTTGGGTTCGGTGGAAGAGGGCGCGCTTCCTCCCCACCTCCTCCCCCCCTTGCGCCACCAACCTAGGCTCACCCTCGCACGTTTTCACTCGCACTTACAACCTACGTCACGCGGCCGCGCTTTTATCACTCTGAGACTTAATGCGGAACATCACGGCGACGGCCACGCTGATGATGACGGCGGCTATGCGCCTGGAGTGTCAACATAAGTACTACCGCAATAAAAATATTAAGGAGATACTGGCAAAATGTTGGACTCTTTCAAAGAGCATGTGTGCATAACTGAATAACTCAAGCCGACTAGGTGAACATTTGCTACTGCTCCGTTTCAAAGGAGATGCTAAGACATCATCATCATCATAACATAGTCAATCTTGAAGAATTCAACTTTTTGTTCAGTAGGTGGGGAGATATACAGACAGACTTTTATTGTCGTAAGTGACCTATGATCTGTAGTTCCCTCTTTTCAAAAGCTAAGATACAGGGGATAGTATCACATCCTTGGTTATTGTTTTTCACAGAAGCAATATGCTTTAAAATGCATTCTTCAATTAGCTCACGACTTTAATTACCACCTGCACGCCGAGGGCGCATATTCGAAACATTTCACGGATGCAATCAAGCTATCCTGTTTGCCTGCCAGAACAACGACCACAGGTGTGATTCTCCAACGTAGTCAGCACTCATGGTGCCTCCTTACCGTCGGGATTCACACCCTCGGCACGTTCATCGTCAGCTTTGTGGTGATTACATGAATCTACAGTGCGCCTTTCCGTTTCAGGAATATGAAAGCAGACTTACTTTCCTACCTTGACCTTGAAGCAGGCAACTCTGGATTGTTTTCGTACATTCTACTTTGACGGAGTCCACATATATACCTATGCCACCTCCACTCAGACCAGCTCCACTGGTGCAGTTGTTATATCATCACGATCAATAAGCATCATATACAAGATTTACAGTCACAACATCCAGCACTAGAGGTCGCCAACCATCTTTGCGATCGTTCAGAAAGTCCCTCACGTAGTTGTAGGCCCTTTCCCCCAGGTTCAGAGTAGACACTTGTTTCGCTATCCCCAAAGTGAACAAGATCAAAATCCTCGGAATGATCATTGATCGTTGATCAGCGGAGCTAACGGCGGAATCGTGAGAAAGATGGAAGGCAAAGTCACCAGCGCTACGAGACTCATAAAGAGGATAACCAACAGACACGCGGGCATGAAGGAAGAAAACGTCATTCGACTGATCCACTCCTTCGTTGTCAGCCACATCGCCTATGTAGCCGCCTATCACAACTGGTACGTCGCGGAAAAGAATAAGATCAACACGCTGATAAGTAAACCGCACAAGATAGCCCTGGACCTCCCGGAATCGACGAGCACCGAGCTCTTGGCACAGCTGGGCATTCACAACACCTTGGAAGAAATAGCCGAAGCACAATGCATCTCGCAGCTCGAGCGCCTGTCGACCACCACCACGGGAAGGTACATTATGAATACGCTCGGCATAACGTACCACAACCAACACGGAGAGAAAATGCAAATCCCCAACAAAATCAGAGACACCGTTACGGTGGCGAATATCCCAAGAAACGTGCACGCTGATTACAACCGAGGCAGAAGAAAGGCAAGAGCCGAGGCTCTACTTCGTTCCTTCGGCAGAAAGAGAAACGCGCGCTTTGTCGACGCAGCCGAATATCCGAACTGCCTAAAATACACAGCCGTAGTCATAGGCACAAACTCCAAAATCCGAATCGCATGCAGTGTATACACCAAACACTCGGAAATAGCGGAGGAAGTAGGATCGCGCTCGCCCTCACAGAACAGCAATGCGAAGTCGTACTAAGCGACTCGCAAATGGCAGTAAAGAATTACGCCAAAGGTAGAACTTCCTGTCCATTCTGGCTAAAGCGGGCAGATCCAAAACCGCGAGCTCGAGGAACATATGGTTCCCCGCGCACGTCACCACGGAAGGCGACGCGCTCCCGAACCTAAACGAGACGGCACACCGGACGGCGCGAGACATGACCCGCCGCGCCAAACAGGGCAACGCCCCTCGCACGATAGCGAACACTCCTCGCGCAGAACGGGACAAGCTCACCAGATACAATGACATAACCAGTGCATATCTAAACGCCTGAAGGATATACCCACCGCCGATTCCCAAATTGAACAGGAGGCAGGATGTCGCCTGGAGACAGCTCCAGACGAACACCTTCCCTAATCCATTCCGTCTGAAACGTATCTTCCCGGATAAGCATCAGGACGACACGTGCAAATTGTGCCAGGAAGGACCAGCAACACTCATACACAGGCTGTGGGAGTGCAATGTAGCTATAAGAAGGATGGCAGTTGCTCCGGAGACCCTGTCGTCGAGGTGGGCCGCCACTCTGTGCAGCTCAGACCTCAGAATCCATACGTGGGCGGTCCGTCCATCCGTCCGTCCGTCCGTCCGTCCATCCATCCATCCATCCATCCATCCATCCATCCATCCATCCATCCATCCATCCATCCATCCATCCAACATCGACCGCTTTTGGAGCTTAATGCCCTCCAAGGCGCCGTTTATTATACATATTTAGTACGAACCTTCATATCGGTGGGAAATATTATGCGACACAAAGGCAGCCCTACAATGTCTTACGGGTCGCTGCCGTATCTCCGGCAACGACCTCGCCAGTCAAGGTGCTAGGAAAACACACGAAGGAACAAACCTTGCTTCTGTACCTTTATCGAGGACAGACGCAGTCCAGCGCTTAAGCAAGCTAGCGCACCGTATGACACGAGATCTGGGACACACCTGAATTCACAAACTATCGGTTGCATTCTCTGGACCCATCTATGCGACTGCGGCTCTTACCTGGTCTTCCGCGAAGTGAGGAAATAATGTTGTGGCGCTTGCGCCTGGGCGTTTCATTGACCAATGCAGATTAATTTTTTATTGGAATCGCCAATAGCACCGAGTGCAACACCTGCGGTTTTGAGGACATGAAAGACAAGAACTCGGCACAGCTCTACATCAGCTGAATAGAGAACCATTCACCTTGAACAATATTTTCTGACCATGCCATCGCATATCGCATACTACAAAAGGTCGCACAAGCGCTGTGATTTCTGAAAGCTACCAGACTGAGTGACCGTCTGAGATATACGTATGTAGAGGAGAACTCTTACTACGTTGGTGGTATCTATCCATAGCCGACTTTCTTACCTTCTCTTTATCTTTCCCTCCCCTTCCCCCTTCCCCCTCTGCAGGGTAGCCAACCGGGTTCAGTCCTGATTAACCTGCCTGCGTTTCGTTTATCCTTTTCCTCTCTCTCTCACTCTCGATTAAGTGTGGTCATTAATAATAATAATAATAATAATAGTAATAATAATAATAATAATAATAATAATTATAATAATAATAAATCTTTTATTGCACATAACGTATACAGGGCAATGAAACGGGCCTGTCAAAGCCTCTAGTGGCTTGAGGGACTTGGCCCGGCAGAGTCGGCAGACGGACGTGCAGTAAAACATAAAATATGAACATAATATAAACGCAATATATCAACACAATACAAACATGAAATCAATAGTGACTAAGGTGCAAAATATAATAATAATAATAATAATAATAATAATAATAATAATAAATAAAAGTTATCGCAGTCCTACTTCCAGGATATTTTCTGTCAACGGGTAGATAGCATTTTTGTTGATCCAAAGCGACAAGTTGATGTAAAATTGTAGCGAAGGTGCATTAGTGGATTCTTGTGGTGGAACTCCTCAAAGCAACGTAGTGGTTATAAAACACGCCGTATAATGGAATGCGGCAGTTATGGTTTGAGCACCTCGAGTTTCGTACCATGCGCGTCAATCGAAATACAAGATATATATATATATATATATATATATATATATGCATTTTATGCCCATCTGCATATGGACACCGCCATTGAGAGTAGGAGCCGCGATTATATGCCTCAGCAGTATAAGGCCATAACCACTCAGCCACCGCTGCCGGAGTTTAATAAATGTAGAAGTACATGCCTAATGAAGCACACGTACCGTCGATCAGAAATATTCGCTCATCACTATACAGTGACACTTATTGCGGGTGTTCAAAGAGTTCGTTAAGGAACTGCTGTTAGAATGAAGGCTTATTTGGTATTATAATTTATTACTTTTTTTAATAGTCCCTTCAAAACGTTTAAAATCATTGACGCTATGCATGAACCACTTTGCAAGTTTCAACTACTCTATACTCTAAATTGTAGTGCGGGCTGGCTACATAACGTTGTCACGGAAAAGTATGAGGTCCAGACTTTGAGTCGAATAGCGGTACAAGTATCGTTCCAGGTCCTAGAAGCCGAATTCACAAAGGGTTTTGTTCGTAAGTGCTGTTTGCCATTGGCCGACCGCCCTTCAGTAATATGCGACATTGTGTGAATACCGGCCCTACTTCTCAGCTGCCATTCCTTGACTACGTTTATATACGAAGTAAGAAACAAGGCCTTGCAAGCAAAAAAAGTCCCTGAAGAAATAAAGAAATTGGTACACTCAGCTACAGTCAGATACGTTCTTTCGTCAGCGCGAAAGTTCTCAGAAGAAACGGCCACAGAGGCTTAGTAGCTATGACTTCAACTGAAACGGGAGATGGCGAAAGCAAGAGTCATCGGTCATCCTAAGAGGATTATTTCGGGTGAAATGAGGAGAAAGGCGTGCTGAAGGAGGGGGAAACAGTGGTGAATATAAAGCGTACAGCGAACGGTTAAGAAGCCCACTCTCACGTCCGGCGGTTTCAGACATGGGAGAAATAGACAGATTTAGAATAGCGTTTGTGGCCTTGCGTACGCTAAACGAAAGCACCTTTGGGGGACGTTAGGGTGCGCGTCCTTTCAAGTCCTTTAGTTTACCTTGTGGAAACGCAAACATAAACAAGACGTTATAAAACAAGGCGCCATCTGGTGCCTCGTGCCAATCGTATCGAAGCCAAGACGATCCATTAGCAACCATCCTGCTGCTGCTATGTGGATGCGTCTCGTTAGGACTACAGGCGCCAGAACCACCGCAGGATCTCAAAAAATGGACGCACTATGCGCTTATAACTAACCTTTCAGGTGAGTTTACAGAAAGGGAAAGGTCATTACAATAGTTACTGGCGATCAACGCGAGCGAGAGCGTAGCTATCACCAGAATTCACGCTGAAGCGAGAGCCATGGGTGCTGCCATATCGACAACGCTATTTCTTCTTCATCCTCTTAAGTGTATGCTAAATTTGCTGTCAACATTTTACTTGCACCCGCTTGAAAAATACGCTTTACAAGCCCAACGACTTGTGCGACCAAACTTATTTTCATGGATAAGTTTGTATGCCCTGTCAAGTAAGAAACAGACAGCGAGTTCTGCACTATTGCGTCAACACCAGGAAGCTCAAATTAATTTGTTGCGTGCCCTCTGGCGACGCGAAACTATTGGCGCAGTTCCTAATATGCACCTTGGCCTGCCAGTAGCGCACCATTATTTCGCGAGATTAGACCTTTTGGGAGGTATACTTAGAGAGCTGGGGGTTGTAGATGTGTGCGCCCCATTAACTAGTATTCTGCGACAACATAGCTTTGTCTAAAGAAGGACGTGCACATGACGAAAATTTGCACAGTGCTTTTACGATTGCTTCTGGATTCTTTAGAAGGACACCTACCTCTTCAGAATATACGTTTTTTTTTTTTTTTTGCACATGCGCCCTTTAGATTGCGGTGCATCACGCTCGAACATTTACGAAGTAACACACAAAGAAGTAAGACAAAGCATAAGGGAAGATAGTTGTCATGTTTATTTGGAATAAGAAATAATAAAATAAAAGGAAGAGAAATGCTTAACCGACACAGAAACGCACGCGTAATGCAGAGAGAGATAAATACGTATGTAGAATAAATGAAGGAAAGGCACGGAAGACAACTAGACGCCCTCCCGGTCGGTCGCCCTGTGCTAGACGAAGAGGATGTAGGGAAGAAAACAGGGAGGAAGAAGGCCAAATAAGGTGCATTAGTTGCTGCGCACACGTAAGACATACTCAGACAAGTGCGGCAAAGAAGAACTTGTTGTTGGGCGAGTTGGTGCATATTAGCAAAGAGTTTTACAACTGCGTGAACAAACGACCACAGAGAGAGCACACAGGGACAGGCGCAGTCCTTGCGTACGCAGTCCTTGCACACAAGGATACTGCGCCTGTCCTTGTGTGCTCTCTCTGTGGTCGTTTATTCGACAATTTGTAAAACTGTTTGCAAGTGCGGCAAGTTTGGCGGGTTGGTAAAGTTGCACTGTGAATTTATAACAGCGCTAAAGAATACGAGCACAAAGAAATGGTAGACGTGACATGCGCTGACTTCAACTGAACGTTCATTTAGAAGCACACATGTAATATATACGGTTCTTATCCAAGCTACCTGACGCATCACTCATCGAACAAACATCCTGTACTCGTATTTCTTGAGCGCTGTTTTAGATTTGCAAAAATTACGCAGGAAGTCCTCTTACGGCCCGGTTGCTAAACGCGTAATGCAGATGGTCTGGATTCAGTTCCCACCTTTTTATTGCGATATCAATTAAATGGACACTCCAGACGGATTTCTGCCGTCGCCATCGGTGTCGGTATCGCCGTGATGCTGCGTATATTGTCCAAGGGCGATAATATGGCCGCCGCGCGCCGTATGCTGATTGCGCGAACGAAAGCGTGTGAGGGTGAGCTGGTGATAGCGGCTCAATCTCGCACGCGCATAGGAGGAAAGCGGGGAGGAAGCGTGCCATCTTCCGTCGCTCGTAAGGCACCGGGGCGAAGGGAGGGAGGGTGGGGCGGTGTTCTACACCAGCGGCTGCTGCGGATGGCGCGGTCACGCGTGGCCGCTCGGGCACTATGTTGAAACCGATCTGCAATGGGAGCAGAGTGCGTTGACTGCTGATTGCTTCGTGGGTGCTGTGTTTTCGCCGCTTCACGTTGAAGCGAGAGGCATCACGAAGGTCAATTCTCTCGCTTATGCAACCGCATTCCTCACTCCGACGTTTTCACACCGAGTTTCCACGGTCATCGAGTGAGACGTGCGCGTGTTTGGTTGTGCACGTGCGTCATAATGATTGATAATTTTGCTAGTAAGCGCATGTTTACAAATTGTTACGGTTAATGAAACTGCTATTCTTCGTATAGCTCTCTACTAATTTGCTATCGCAATCGATACTTCGCCTTTCAGGCGAAACTGCGACTTTTCTCATTGACTCTCGCTATCTCTTTCTAGCTCTCTCGGATGCTGCACCTTGTTTAAGGGCACGACATTTCCAGCAGCGTATTTAAGTAATATGTATTTCCTTAAGTTGTGTACGGTGGTCACGCCTTACCATTTTCGTGTTATGTTCGGTCCCAAAATTTATATTTCCATCGTTGAATGCTTAGGCGCCGAACATTAGCCGTCGCAGCTCCTGAAATTCTTTTCACTTCCACATTATGCAACGTTTACTTAGTTTATGAGTATGCTATCGAACCTGGACTTACAAGGGCAGTATTTTAGAAGCAAAGGCAAGAGGCTCCCCTTAGAGGCTTCTGCAGGAGCGGGTAGTGACTTCTTCAGGTGGCAACATGATGCCACCGCCGACACTCTACCAGACGGCTGAGCTGTTGACACGTGATCACTTCCCTGCCCCTTCAACCTCGTCACCGCCGACGCCTCTGAACATCGGGCTACTTCAGATAAGTCGTGTGTTGTGGCAACTGTGGAGCCATTGAATTGGAACCTCATACGCACTGGACTGTTGGCAAAATTGTCCTCTATATTTTGCAAACTGCACAGCACTTGGAGTGTCGGAACCACATCAAAAGTGTCCTGACGGAGCATGTGGCGACTGTTTTGTTCCCCCTGCAAGTGGTCTACATAGAACTTGCTATGTTTCGATGGTGCCCTGCCGCAGGAACCGGTGGCTGTTATGTACTCGTTCTTGTTATTCACTGTGGCGCAACTCTGCGACGCACTATTGGCGCTTCGAGCCACCTTCGACGTTCATGCATATGGACGAATTTGTGATTGGAACAAAAATAAACTCATATGGAGGTACGCAATGTATCCGATTCTCACGTTGCGTAATGTTAGCGGCTTGGTGGTGGTCTCAAATTCGTCGACTTTCATTGCAAGTGACGACAACAATGTTTCTTGCATTTCTGAGGAGCGTCATGGTGGACGCATAGTGCTCTGAACTTCTTTTTAGCTATTACTAATGTCGCGAAGCTCAACTGTCGCTAATAGGAAAATGCCAGCCCACTACTTCGGGTATAGCTGTGCACAAAAACAACGTGACGTTGCCCTTTCCAAAGATAAGTGCCGTAACAACTATTCTAAAATTATTTCCACCAATATGTAAATCTGACTCTTTCATTGCCAAATACACATTTTTGTTCTCATGTAACATTGCTTGCTTGCTTCAGAGATGCGCTGCAGCGAGAATGAACCGACTCCTTTGGGCCGCAATTATTTGTAACTTGACTGTTGAGGGAAAGTCTCTCAGATGCCAGAATTTTAGCGTCTAAAACTCTTCTTATATATATTATAAAGTTCCAACGCTCATATAAGTTGTTGCTACTTCAATTCTACGGGTAACCAGCCATTACAGTCTTTCATATTAGCCTCGTTCTTCTCCGCTTCTCATCGTTGTCATCGTCGGGTGTTCCGCCAGGATCACTATACATATGTAAACTAGATCGCGTCAGGGGAGCAGGATTCGATCTGCATGCTAATATTGAAAACACCTGCTCCCATACCTTTTCAGCGCCTTGGGCTTTGTTCTTTGTTTTTTCCCTGTGCATCGGGCTAGAACGCAATGATCAGCTCTCGCTTCGCCTTGTTACTTAGACATATATATGTATATATATATATATATATATGTGCACAAATTACTGGGTTCTAATGTTCCCTTTGTGTGGTCTCCCGAATGTGAATCAGCGTTCGCCCATCTGAAGTGCGCTCTCACATCTGAACCAGTACTTTGCCATTTTGATGAAGCTGCTCCTACCCTCCTGCATACGGATGCTAGTGGTCACGGCATTGGGGGCATTCTCCTACAGCGAGACGACACTTTAGGTGAGAGGGTCGTCGCGTACGCAAGTCGCGTTCTCGCAAACGCCGACAAGAATTACACCATCACGGAGCAGGAATGCCTAGCTATTGTTTGGTCTGTGCAGAAGTTTGGACCTTATCTTCACGGCCGCCATTTCACCATAGTTACAGACCATCATGCATTATGCTGGCTTTCGACGCTGAAGAACTTGTCTGGACAACTTGGTCGGTGGATCCTTCGTCTGCAAGAATACGACTTTACTATTACCTACAAGTGCGGAAAAAACACCAGGATGCAGACGCGCTTTCTCGCTGTCCGCTTCCTATGACACCGTGCAATGGACCTCCAACTACCATCCGTGACAAGCTTTCGCACGACCCCTCTTCACATGCTTTCCCATTGGCCACTGTCGACGAGATGCCTCCACACGACAACAAATCCTTCCAATTTCATCAACTTGCCGACTCTTACTGTCGGCGCATCATAGACCACCTTCAAGGAGCTTCGCGCCCGCCTAACGCCCGCCTCCGTCGACAGCTGACGCAATTTAAGATTGACAACTGCGTCCTGTACCGTCATGTCTATCACCCTGACGGTCAACGCTGGGTTCCTGTCCTGCCACGCTCTCTACGTGCTCATGTCCTGCAGGCTTCTCACGACGACATGACTGCTGGTCACCTTGGTTTCCAGAAAACCTATGACCGCATCAAAGGTCGCTTCTATTGGCCTGGCTTGTCCGCCAGTGTAGCGAGGTATGTGGCTTCCTGCGCCCTATGTCAGCGTCGAAAGCTCCCTACATCAGCTCCAAGAGGACAACGGCAACCGGTTCCGTGTCCGTCGCAACCATTTGAAGTCGTTGGCATTGACCTGTATGGTCCTCTTCCTTTGACTCTCACCGGTAAATGATGGATTGTGACAGCCGTTCACCACTTCACACGCTACGCCGAAACAGCTTGTGTGAGTTCTGCCTCTGCGTCTGAAGTTGCTGCATTCGTACTTCAAGCCTTAATTCTGCGTCACGATGCTCCTCGCGTCCTCCTGAGTGACCGTGGAAAACCATTCCTCTCGCAACTAGTAGACCAAGTACTCAGAGCCTCCGGAACCACCCACAAGACTACCTCCAGTTGCCATCCGCAAACCAACGGGCTAACAGAGCGATTTCATCGCACGCTGTCCGACATGCTAGCTATGTACATTGAGCCAGATCACAGAAACTAGGACGCAATTTTGCCATTCGTGTCTTTTGCGTACAATACCGCCGTTCAACGCACGACCGGTTACTCGCCGTTTTACCTTGTCTATGGTCGTTCGCCCTCTTCCTGCCTTGACGTCTCTTTCTTCGCGCCAACTGTCGATCGATGCCCATCCTCCTGAGAAGAATATGTGTCCCGCTTTCTGCGTTGTCGCCAGCTCGCCCGCATCAACACCGAAGCACGGCAACAGGACCGCAAGCAGCATTACGACGCCTCTCACCGCGTCGTGTGCTTCCGCCCTGGCGAGGAAGTACTACTCTGGACACCAGTTCGTGCTCCTGGCTTGTGTTACAAGTTTCAGCTTCGGTTCATCGGCCCCTACAAAATCTTGGAGCAGACCTCTCCAGTTAACTATCGCGTGGCACCAGTTATTGTTCTAAATGACCACCGCTGCCGCGCTGCTGAGGTTGTCCACGTTTTCCGTATGAAGCCTTTCGCGAGGCGTTCGCCGCCCCTTTGAATTGCGGCCAGGATGGCCGCTCTCGCGCGACGGGACATTAGTGTGGGCATTTATAAGCTACACTTTGTCATCTGTACATGATCATCTTCATGTGGGATTCATATGGCGTTCTTCTTCTCATCATCGCTTGTGGGGCTCGCTCTTGTGTTATCCGTGCTTTGGGCGTGGTCGGTTCGCCGCATCTCCGACGCCTAATAAACGTCGGGATAACTGCTGCATCACAATATTAATTCACATACTGTAAATGCCCATATCAGACATTACATAGATGGGTTATACTGAAGAAAATGTGCAGCTGCTAACAGAAGTATTAATAATACAAACCGGCATGCAATGAACATAGACTTATATATATATATATCACAGCAAACATTGCACTTCAATCTCAAATATTAATGGATGGTAAAACGACTATTCAGAATACATACAAATCTGCCATGGCTTTTTGTTAGGGAGACGATTCCAATGATGTAGGGCACGAACTAGTGGTTAAGGATTTTGAAGATTAGTACGCACGAACTGAGCTTGTACTATTAAAATGGTCATCTAGGCGAGGAAAAATACGGTGGACGGGCCGCATATAAGACGTCGTGAATGACGAGTAATTTTGATAAAGTACGTGAGTTTGAGATAAGAGTGCCAACAACCTTGTTTATCAGGTGAAGGAAGGCCAAGTGACGCTTTGATGTCAGTGATGCTGGAATGACGTAATTTCTTGGTATAAGTTGTACCTGTATTATATATAAATGACATTTTCTGCGTGGGTACAAGTTTTGCCCTGATTTGTTGGTCAGAAAGCCTGTTCCCCAGGATTGTAGCCCACATAGATATTGGTAATCATTACGGAGCGCATTTATAAGCCATAAGAAATCATATATTATAAACGTGCTCATCTCCCAAAATGTGTTTCAAATAAATTATTGGCTCTGTTAACGGCTTCTAATTCCTTGTGTGTCAAAGCACAACGGAAAGCTGTAGATTATCTCAATGAAAACGACAAGTATGAGAATAAAAAGAGATGCTCGCTTCGAAGAACACACGGACCAAATATTCAATATCAATTTTCTTCTGAAATTTCATAAGAATCGTGCAGGAATTTATCAGTTGTTGGAAAAGGCCTATGGGGAGGATGCCATATAGTAAATAACTGTTTTCAAGCTAGTCCATAATTTTCAGTATGGCCGCGAAGACCCCAAAACGATGAAAGATCACGACGCCCCTCCACCTCGTGTGAAGGTGAAACCATCGATCGCGCACATTCCATTCGAATGATAGCAAAAGCACCTGGTTTGGAGAAGTAATTTATTAACCGTTTTGATCGAAAATTTTAATTGAAAAATGCTTGCGCCACAATGCTGCCGGAACTTCTGACTCCTGAGCAAAAATTGCGACGAAAAGAATGTTGCATTGATTGAAAAACTTCATATGAGCGCGATGAATTCTTGCAAATGGTCGTCGCCGGGGACGAATCTTGTATTTGCGATACGACATCGAACTAAAGCCGCCGAGCAAGGAGTGGAAAAAGAAAGAAGGGCCAAAGCAATGAAACAAAAAACGCGGAAGAAGGAAGCACAATTCAAAGTCGTGTTGATCGCGCTTTTTGACTGCCATAGAATTTTACAGCATGAATTTCTACCTCAAGGTCGAACTTTCAATTGATTCCCACGTGGTTGTCGTGAAGCGGCTAAAATATAGCGCGCGGTGCATGTGACAAAATCTGTCGGATGAGGGGCGCTCCATTCAGCACCACAATAATGCCGCGCGCAGTCGGCTTTAACGGTGTGTGCTGTTTTGGCACGCAGTTCTACCACTGTGCTAGGACACCCTTCCTATACGCACCGAACTTGGTCTTCTGCGACTTTTTTTTTTGTTCCACAGGTGCAAACTGGCGCGATGGGGGCAGCGTTTCACGGATGTGTTGACAAGCCCAAAAGAAACGACATCGCCATTGAAGCGCTTAGCAGAAGAGGATTTGCAAGAGTGCTTCCAGCCATTGAAAAGTGGTGGAACCAGTGTACTCTGTCTAAGGGGGATTATTTTGAAGGTGACTGCGTTGATGTATGCGAAAATAGGTGAAGCGATTTTTTTTAAAAACTGGATTGCACGAACTTTTTCGACAGATCTCGTACACTTAAAGATGAGAATACTGGGAGAAAATTGGCGCTAAAATCGTGAAAGAAACTGAAGCGAAAAAATCCCCCAGCTTTCCGCAAAAGCGTGCACGTCGGTATAACTGCATTTGTTAAAGGAAGATGCAAAAATATTTGTATATCCTTAAGAACAAAATTGAACTTCATTTCTCTTTTGTCGTAAGAGATGATCAATTGCATCAAAAGCGACTGCTTCTCCAGACTGTGCTATTTCTCCTGGAATATCTTTTTCTTTTTTCAATGTGCGAAGAGTAGCTTCCCTTTCAGTGAGATGTGAGACACAAAGGAAGCCATTACATATATATAGTGCGCATGCCATACACTTTTACAGGGTGGACGTTGTTTAGTGCGCATTCTCTGTGCCCCTTGGAGCCACCCAGTACTCCAACTATTTGTTTCGTTTTTCGACCGGCTTCATATTGTTCTCATTTGGGAAGGAGAGTTGCAGGCAAAAAAGGAACATGCCGGCGTTTTTTGAGGAAGACGTTATCTATCCCTTTCTGTTTCGGCCCGGGCAGGATGCTCTGTTCTTTCAATTGTCATCCTTACACACTTGCCAGCGTATATACGTATGCGAGTGTGCGGATCGAATGCCGCAGGAACTGCTTGTGAAGGAAAGACGCGACGAGGCGCACACGTGCACGAAACGACGTAATCGACAGGTAAAAAGGCAAGTGCGCTCAAGAAGGTGTGTTCGATAAGAAGACACTTCATAGAGAATGTGCCCCACCGGGACAACAACAACAAAAAAAGTCCTGTGATAATAAACGTAAATTAGGAACAATTTGACAGAAATACAGTTGAACATAACCACGTAAGAATCGCTGGGTTTTATGCGCCTATAGCTGTATCTGACGGGGACAGGTCAAAGCCGCAAAAAAACAAATAACATAGCTGTCTAGGTAATCGCAACTCTAAATTCATGTTGCCTGATCATATACGGAAACTGAAAGCAAACCACAGCGCCATCCACGACTGCTACGGGTGCCGCTCGCGGCTCGCTACAAAGTTCAGCTCGGGCTCCTGTAGTCGTCATTCGCCCTAGTTTACGCTGCTCTACCCTCTCTCTTCTTCTCCGCTTCTGCTCCGTTAGTGAATCTACGTCGGCTCGGTGACGATGAGTTTGCCCGACGTGTGGCCGCCGTACTTAGCCTGAACATCTCTGGCACATTGCTCGCGTGGAGACTGTCGGCGAGATAATGAAAACGACGCAGGGCTTCCGCTGTACACTTTCCTCTCCTCGCGCAGCGCACAGACAGCGCAATTGCGGAGCGCACTTATTCCTCCGCGCCATCATTCCCGGACTGACTTGACCGCCGTACAAGTGGCACACGTAAAATTAGCGTTTGCCTTTGAAGTTCGCCGCCCGCGCAACCAACGTTCCCCGGTACGATTTCCACGCGCACCACGCCTCCTATCTGCCCGTGCTTTTTGTACTATACAACCATCCCCTTAAGCTGCCGGCTGTTTTATTTAGTGTACTTCACTCACGTAACACTCAGGCGCCTCGTTGGAGTTCCTCTGAAATGGTTGACGCAACGGTTCGTGGGGCAATTACGTAACTCTATAGGCGCTTCCACACCTGGTGAGAGTTTGCCTCGTCCTTAGCGCGTCGTCCCAAACAGTGCGTTTCCCAGGTGCCCCTGCCGTCAGGGACTCCGGAAAGTTTTTGGGAGTTGTGGGGCACAAGTATTGCCGTTTTTAGATGTGTTTATTATTTATTATTTCTCAATATTTGTCAATTCTTATTTTTTACATTAAATTTCATTATTTTATAAACAGTATAATTTTAATGACATCAATTAATGTTTTAATTCATTGTAGACGCATTAAATTTTACATATTTGCATCCTCGCTTATTCTGCTTTGGTATACACTTTAAAAAATGGCTGGAAATTTCAGAAGTGCTGAAATCCTGCGCAGACCGTGCAAATCACAAAACGGGTTCGAAAGCTACGAAAAAATCATTTTTAATACTTCTGCATTCGCTCCTGCAGTGAAGCAAATGTGAACTGACACAAGTACACAGATGTGCTACAAGTATAAAAGAAAGTAGGCACTAGGTACAAAGATATTATCGCTCTGTTGCAAACTATTACCGCTGATTGACGAGCTGCATGGTTGGCATGACAAGAGGGCGTTAGGGAGGAGAGGCTGTCAAAGGAAGGCGAAAGTCGCTGTTCGTTCTGCCGTTCTGGACACGAACTCTTTCATAACGGCATCCAAGTGAAGTTCCGCAGCTGTCTTCTTGTGCACGTGGAGTAGGAGAAGGTGTGTCAGCCTCCTCTGCGTCATTCGATTGCGCAAAAATGGTTTTACTCGCCTCGGAGCACTGAAAGATCGCTCTCCAGAAGCAGCTGACGCAGGCACAGAAAACACCAGCTGCAGGTACCGGACAACCTGGTCCATCGTCTTACGCATATCTGCTGACTTCCGTTAAAAAATTTGCAAAATGCGTTCACTTGCGGCCGGACCCTCGCTACGCAGGAGCGTTGGGAGAAGCACGAATTGAGCTGAAAGCTTGCTGATGTTAAAATCTGCAGCGTGTGCTCCTAAAAGCTCATTTACGTCGTTTGCCGCGAAGTTTCGACCTTCAACAGCGTCAGTCAAAATGTGCTCGAGGCTAATCAGCTGATCCATGCCAGGCTGTTCAATTCACCGTCGGATCTTGCTGGCAAGGTGATCGATAGCGACAAAGAACTATTTTCTTTTTGTCGACTTGCCGTCAAGCGCTGCAGGCTCTTCAGGCTTGTATGAGAATTGAAAGCTTCTTGGCGGCTGCGAAACTCTGGGCTCACGAGGTTCCCTTAGACCTAATTCTGTTGCTCTTGAGTTCGGCCGCTGTCATAGGACGTCAAACGAGGCATCAGACCATAGGCTTGACAGGCGGTCAGAAAGAGCCTCTGCTGCTTCTTTTGCTCCTGCAGCGCGGAAGACTGGGCGTTGAAGCATCCTCGCTATTTCCTCGCATGGACCAAACAGGGCTATGGAAAGGTTGGTGCCCAATAAAGTTTCGAACGTCTTTAATACTTTCTCATATCCTCTTATGGCTATCTTGCTGGTGCCACTGAGAGAGCTTTGTGGTCAAGATTTGTGGTCAAGATTTGTGGTCAGTTTTGTTGTATCTTAAGAGCTATAGTTCGGAAATATAGCGTCCGGTGACTTCCTGGCTTCTTTATTATTTTGTAGGGAAGCGCAGTGGCATGAGGGAAACGTTTCTTATCCATTGATGTGTTGTTGTTCTCTCTCCGTGTGTAAGTGAACATTCCACCAATTTCTTGTGAATCTGTTTGCGTAGTTATGATTTAATAAAGAGCTTGGTTACTGGTCTGTTGAGTCGCGTGCCTTAATTTGTGGCTTCTTAACCGGCCATCGTGCCACCGTTGTACGTCCTGTTGATCATCGGTCTTCAAAAGCTGGAAAGCATTCGACTACACAACCACCAGTTTGAAAATTGAACTATAGACCGTTTCATCGTGCGAGGAGGATAGGGCGCGCGGAGAGCCTTTCCTCGTCTCTGGCTTGGGCGATCCGGCGCGGCGCTGCTTGAAAGTATTGCTGTCGCGTGCTGCGAAACGATTTCGAGATGTTTTAGATCTTACTTTGTGAAATTTACGCCACGTTCGTTCATATAAGGTGGTCAGGGAAGCCTTTCGGTGCATGGGTAGCTACGGTAGGCAGAAATATGCCTTGGTGGCGCAATAATGTGACGCGCATAATCAGTCGCGGTGTACGCGCATTACCAGTCGCGGTGCGTGTATGTGTTGTTTACTATATTGCTTATATCGATTTTAATTCAAGAAAGAAAACCGGCGTCTCTGTATTAACAGCATTAAATGGTAAATCAGCTCACTGTCTGATCGATTGGCGTAGGGAATAAAACATAAAACATAAGAGCGCATGCTCGTGCCCGGCCAACCTAGGGCAACCACGAAACATCTGAGCGGCAGGCGCTGTCAAATATTTGTGACACACTGGCATCGTACTCACGCATTTCAAGTCTAGTATGCTTGAAATTACCATATGTCTACGCTAGCTCTGCTGCATCAGGCCCATGGCGCTGCTCAACACAGCGATCCCTGCGGTTGGTGAGGCAGCACGATACATATATAAGCTGTGTGCTTCGGCATTGCCTTTTTGGCCTGTATACAACCATAATATATGAGAGGGTTCGCATAAAAAGAAGACGATGGCTATTTTTGAGCGCCAAATTTCCGTAATACGTGTGAGTGCGTCGTAGAGAACTGAACGAACATAACCGAAAAAAAATTCGGTTATCATCCTCTTTCTCTAAAAAGCAAGAGAAAACGAGCTAACATCACACAACGTTTATAAATATATAACCGCTGATGCCGTATGCTTGGACCATGCGCTATATAGAGCAAATATATCTGTAATCCAGCACCTACTACTGCTTAGGACGCTCGCGCAGTTCGTAAACGGTCGCTTTGCTGGACAAGCTTAATTCAGACTGTAAGGTATGCTGCTATTACTAGCCAAAACTATTTTATTCATAGGTGAAAACCTCATCCAGCCAACCAAGTAGTCACGCAATGTAACCTGCAGCGAACAGTTTGAACGCTTGTCAAAGTATAACAGCACAGCTCCTATCGTAGCAGAACGGTACCCACGCTGTTACGATCGTCCCGTATGTTTCATGGCTCCTAAACCGCAGCTTAGAAATAGAGGATAATAGTACAATAAGGTCACATTAGTGATTGCAACATTCAGAAATACACAATTGATCTCCGAGGCTGTAGGCCCAAATATGCGCGCACACATCGCGCTGCGTGTTCCGTCCACCTCAACGCCAGCAGAAATTCAGGCCCTGACGTCTTAAACCACTTCAGCACGTCTCACAGAACCGTTTACCACGTATAACACGCGCGTCATACTAAACAGACAGCACGGCCGCGAAAACAAACGCCAGAACCTACCGCCGAGCGTATACCTGCCATGCAAAAGACCGCTTTCACCCAAGTCAGTATGGCGCTGCTCATAGGCGGCGCCACTGCGTTCACAATATGGCGGCGCCTACGAAAAAACAGTCTATAGCCCTTGTGAAAAATTTCCTTTCAGAGTAAACGGTCGGAAAGTAGGGGAGCCCTGACCCCTCTGGAAAAATGTTGGGGTGGGGGCGCCCCCCCTGCCCCCCCGGTTCCGGAGTCCCTGCCTGCAGTTCATCAAGACTGGAATCGTTTTAGGCATGGCAAGAGTATGCCTGCTTTGATGTCCGCTAAATGCGACAGGGAGCGAAGAAAGATCCGGTTCCACGGAGCTTTACCGAAGTGCCGCAAATATTAGCTCGCAGGGTTAAAAAAGTTCCCAATTCAATGGTAATCGTGTATTGCATTTCACGACCTGTACTCATCAAGCTCTTACGGGGGACATCGCATTGCTTTAGTGTGCACTTATCCGAACGCAGTGTTGACGGAGATTGCACCTTTTTGTTATTAGTTCCACCCTCTCGCTTTCGGATAGGCTTTTACCTATGTAGTTTCACACGATGCGTGTCTGTATTTTCCTTCAAAAGCATCGTCTTGTGATCAACGTGACAATAAAAGTCATTCATTTCATTTATACTTTTCGAAATGTAGATGATGTCGCTCAGGGTCACTTCGCAATATTGTGCTTGTGCCGGTCGGACTTTTCAGAATGTCGTTCCGTATTTTCCAGCACACTATCCCATATGTATACAATAGCCTTGTGATATTGCTATCTAGCGAAGTCCCCGCGCTTGCTTTCACGATAGCCCATCTCCTTCATTCGAAGACGCCATTCATCGTGTGCCCCAAATAAGGAAATGTTAATGAGAGTGGTATGGGAATTTCAAACAACGACGCTTGCCAAGTTAACGTGCAACTAGTGTACGAATGCAGTTTAAGGTGGTCCTCAACCTGCCCTCGTGCCCGGAGAAAAACACACACTCCGCGGATAGCATACGCTGCTGTGAACATCTCGGCCCAATGTTGCAGTCGTGCGCGGCCCGTAGAGCTCACAAGCGGAGCGTCAAGGGACGAACACTCTCTTTTCAAACTAAGTCTTCTCACCAACTTTAAAACAGCCGGCGGCTTGCATATGGCCTCATATGCAAGATTCCCATAGAAGGCCGATAAAGGCCGATAGCTGAGATCAATCAAGAAGGGTGTTTGCATCAGTCCGCTTCTTCCTAGTGTTAGTCTGTATATTCATTGACGCAGTCTACTAAACAGGCCGAAGTAAGCGAAAATTTAATTTCGAATTCCGATAGGAAGTACGTAGTTCTGGAAGAAGTCAACTATTGTCTGCTCGGCATGGTCGCGGCCGTCCGCGCAGTCAATATACTTTGGCCACACTGCCGTAGGGTCTCGCTAATTTGGAAACTCGATCAACTAGTTCTGAACTCTTAACTAGCCTCCACAGCCGCGTCACTAAGGTCAGTGGCACCCGAGGCGGTGGCTCGCCGTGATACCACCTACTCCCCCCTTCTGTTCAATTAGTTTAAACAATGAAGCACAATTTTTTCTTCATGGCTTGCGTCAGCGTCGAGTTTGTTCTGTAGCTAACAACTAATTATTTTTAAGGAGAAAGCCTTAAGTTCCTCGTTGCAATGGTTCATACCCGAAAAAAAAAAGGGGGGGGGGGGGGGGGGGCGTCTAGTAGAGTGGCTTGAAAGATATCCTCCTCAGGTCGAGTGGTTCAAAAAAAGTTGACGAGTGGTACAAAAATATCATCACTAGCATTCGCTGCGACTTAAAAAAAAACATAACCTGGAATGGCTCATGCCCTCGTAAGCAAGAAAAGATGCAATGGCTGAATTTGAAAGAAAAAACGAGAAAAAAGAAAGAACGAAGGAAGGGACGAATTAAAGAACGAAAGAAAGAATGAAGAAAGAGAGAGCAAATACAAGAAAGAATGGAAGAAAGAAAAATGGAGAAAGATAGGAAGAACGAAAGAAAGAACAAATTAACCTTGAGATAGTGCATTAGGTGCGCGCATGTATCGTTGCGGAAAACGACCTATAACGCAATACGTTTGCTTCCCACTGCAGCCTGTTATGTCTTACAAGAAGTCTGAACCCTCCAATCATACAACTTTATGCATTACCACGTGTACAGCAGGCTTTCGCATCCACATCTTAAAGGAGTGCAACATGCTGCCGAATATTTATTTCTTTGTGATATGTCTAAAGGAACGAGTGCACCACACAACAGCTAATTCAGTTCGACACCACAAAGAACGCGCATATTTGCGTGTTCATATTGTATTACCAATCACAAATACAGGAGCGAGTTCTTTATTTCAATAATGGAAACTCAAAATATAAACACAGCAAATAGTTTCCGTCAGATCAAATTCCAGATTAACATTATGAAAATAAACGCGCACACAAAACACAAGAAATGCAAACTTTGAGCATGCAGAAAGAGCTGCAGCTATGTCTGTTTGCATGCGTATGCATACCTATGCTTGGGGCACATTGCACACATTGCCGCGTAGGTATATACGCGAGAATAAATTATCCGCAGTTTGTAAGCGAAGTTGACAGAAACTGCTAGCAAGGAGCAATCTTGAAAGGAGAGGAAAATGAGGACCAGCCATGTTGCGTCATGCTGCGTGCCTATCATGGAGACAACGGTGCGCCCCCTTGAGCGCCGCGCCCGAGGAAGCCTCCCTTTCTCCCCTCTCCCCGCATCTCCTTGTGACACCATTGAGCTTCGAGCTATATTGGCGGCGAGGAGTTGGGGAGTCGCCATCTACCGGAAGCGCTTCGCTGGCGTAGTATGAGGGATCACGCGGCGCGCTCCTCATGGGTTTTGCTGTCAGCGCTCACTGAAAACACCACGCGGAAGCTCTCCCGGACATTTCTGTAAGTACTTTCGAAACGAGAGAAGTTTTTTACTGTCCAAATAATAATCTTGGGCAAACTGAAAGCCCAGAATCGTTTACAGACGCTATCTCTTTACCGAATACGTACAGTGAACGCCACTGCGCGCGGTCGCCGCGATGGAGTCTCCCGAACTGGTTTTTTGCGTGAAAGGTAGGTAAACGCTGAGAGAAAACTATGTGAAATATGTTCTTATAGTGTTTGAATAACGAAATGGAGCGTAATAGAATGAAGCCTCAATGCAGCGATCGCAAAGATTCGCAGCGACCGACTGCGCGTCTGCATGCTTGTCCGCGCACTGTTTCGCTTTCGCCGCGTGCGCATTTTCGCACCGTGCCATGTGCTTTGGGCCGCAGAACATGAGCATTTGACAGTATACAAGCAACCATTGTTGCGTGGGCGCTATCAGAGCTGTTCAAAAATAATTTCATTGTAGAGACTTCGACGCCTACGGGGACTGTGATGTGCCGTCGCGACGATTCAATTTTTTTTTTTTTTTTCCTTCTAAATTCTTGGACGTTTCAATATTATTTCTGGAGTTGCGTCGCACTGTATGTTTCTCGGTGTTCTCAGCGTGCGATTTCCCGCTGCTTCTTTTTTGTAAACCAGTGCATTAATGCATAACACAAACATAACCATATGCCATGCATTTTTTTAATGTGCTTCTTACCGCTCCCTTTCCACTCCAGTGAAATTGCCAGTATCTATAGCACCGACAAGTTCATAGACCAAACCTTCATGACATAAGTCGGGCAGCGGACTCGGGCGAGCGTCTCAGTGCGCGTTTTCCGAACATCGCAGACCCGGCGCCGTAGCAGAAACCTTCCTCACGTCTGTGCTTTCTGCATACCCGAGATGTAGCCGATGACTGTTTGCCGATTTTATGTTTCGCGAGCCAAGCTTCACGCAGCTTCTTGTCCTGCGGCTACGTGTAAATAAGGCTGACAACAGGCTCCGTTGCGTACGTCCGGCACTGCGGCACCGAGCAGTAGCCTACCATGTTGCGCGCCTTCAAAGGCAGCCATTACCATTTGTAGTGCTTTCAAGCGTTGTAAAGGAGACACTCGAAGCGGGAAAATCTCGCCACTAAATGAGGACCGCAGCGTACGAGGGAATTTAAACTCGTTTTCAGCTCGCTTCGGCGCTCCTGAAGCAGCCGACGCGGCCGCTATGTCCACGTGATCCCTAATATCACGTCACGCCGACGGTGGCGCCAGCTTTTCCAGTGGTGGAGCTCTCAAGGCCAATATACGCGAAACTTAACGTCAGGATCCATTTACGCCTTAGGCGCGCGCTCAGACCTAGCTGCTCCAGGTTAGACGTCGCTTCGCACTGAGCTGCTGAAAGTGCTACGAAATGCCCAATTTCGATGTAGGTCAAGCTGGTGCCGGAAAAAGCCGGTCCGCCACACGTAGCACGCCCACACTGGATCATTCGGGCGCGAGCGCGCACTGAAGCCCTGTCGTGCACATAGCGACCGTTGCGCCGTGCTATATCTGTACGCACTACAGTCGTAACATTTTTTGCTGCACCTGCGCGCAGATGCCTCTGCTGCGTAGTATAGATACCGTGGACGCCGCGGGGTGCCGCGACGAGCCCACTAACATGGTCTCGCTGCAGACAACCGCTTGCTCCGAGTGGCCTTTGCGGGTGACGTTGCTGCAGACGCGTGGCGAGCCGGCCCGAGCGCCATCATCCGACTAAAGCAGCACGTATTCGTCCAGAGTTGCCCACCTAGGAGGTGTGTCGGAGTTGCCCACCTAGGAGTTCATTGCACATTTTGAAGTGCTTATAAACTACCGTAAAGTGCGTAATCAAATTGCACCAGAAATCATTTTCTGTATAGCTTACTTGCACAGGTGGTGCAGTGGATGGAGCGATAAACAAAACGATAGAAGGCCCCGACGGTTCGATCGCGTGAGTGCTTCTTTCACGGCCGCCCGTAAGGTAACGCCCAAGTGATGATCACCCAAGAATGGATCTAGATATTCCAATGAAACGAGAAGCGTGCCGAGGCCTGAATTAAATAAAAAAATTAGATTCTGGGGTTTTACGTGCAAAACCACTTTCTGATTAGGAGGCACGCCGTAGTAGAGGACTTCGGATATTTTGACCACATGGGGTTTTTCGACGTGCACCTAAAGCATTTCGTCACGTCTCTGTGGTCACCGCCGGTCCGGCCCCGCGAGCAGCTTGCGTTATCTCCTTGCTGTGTGCGGCGTTCGCCTAGCGCTCCAATGCCGACGGGCCGCCAAATTTACTTCGTCATTCCGTTGGGCGCCACGTTGGCGCCGTAGCGCCAACCTCACTCTTTGGGCTTTTAGATACTGCAGGCACGGTGTCCAGGGGCGTAGCCAGGAGGGGGGGGGGGGGTTATGGGGCTTGAGCCCCCCCGCCCCCCGAAATGTTTTTGTGCTGTCATGCGCCGCCGACCAAAACAACCCTTGGCGACGGATATCATGCCGGATTTTGTCTAGAATGTCGTTTTCATGCTCGAAAAGACATTTCAGCGCGAACATTGCGAAATCGGGCTGGATTTCGCGGCAAAGGTAATGCCCTGGCAACCATATATTGTAACGCAAGGAGCCCCATCCGAGAACAAACACTCAAGGGCCTTTTGATGGCGAGCGGGCTCGTCGCGGCATCTCGCGGAGGCCACGGAATCTACGGAGCGCATGGATTTCAATTATCAAAACTTTACGGGTATAAGGTTCTCATAAACTTTTGTTACGAAAGGTGCATTGTGGGTTTAATGTTGTTATAAACATTTGACGCCAAAAGTGAATTGACTTTCTAAAATCCTACACCGGACCATACAACGAGACAAGCCAAATCAACAACTATCAGAAAAGGGCGCTATTCTGGACATTCCCCCATTTTGTTCGATGCGGGACGTTGACGCCACGCGAATAAAATGGTGCTGATGGCCCCATTTTGCTTTCGTAACGTGACGCCAAGTTGACGTTTTGCCTTAGAAACTCAAATGAAGGCACTGAACGTAAGGTTCTCGGCAAAGCAAAACAGTTTTCCTCCGCAGTAAAAATAAAGCAGCTAGCATGATTATTCCGTCGAAAACGCTTCCCGCTTCCGTCGTCTGCTGCGTACAAGCCATCGTCTGCTTCATTAGCCAGGATGCGTGTATCCGGGAAACGGAATGAGTCATCGTACGTTGGCACCAACGCGCTTGTTTTCTACCTCGGGGCAACGTACGCGACAAGCAGTGGTGATGAGCACTCGTTCCCGGTCGCGTTATCGCTATCTCGCGAAACGCAAGTGACTCAGCCCGACTCGCCTGCCTGAGAAACGGCCGAATATCACCGATAGCGTTGCTCGCGCCAGAGATATCCGCTAGAGCTACGCAAGCGCCGGCGCTGCCATCTCTTGTTCAGTTCACTAGTTATTCGCATCGCAGGAAGAAACTTCAAGGCGCCGCCTTGTGTACATTCCTTTTTATAAAATAAAAAGACGCCGTTGCCATAACTTTTGATTGTGCGAAGCGGCATTAATCTTCATTACAATACAAACGCAGCAGTGAAAAGTGGACAACGTTGCAGAAAGTTTGCTATGTTCAACTAATATTATTTCATATAAATGCGTTCTTTTAAAAATGATGCCCCAAAACACAAATGCCAACACCACCCGAGAGCGATGCAAATAGTATGAGCACGCGCTATGAAGAAAAGATTTTCATGGCGCCAAACGACGAGGAAAATGTGGCGATACGCATTCCTCTCGGCTGCCATTGCGTATGGCTGCTCATTAGCATAATTCACGCGGCTCGTCGCACCACAAATTATGGCGGAAAATATCTGCAGTGGCGGCCCAGCGCAACGTCACGCAACGTCAAATTTACGTTTACGAAACGGCCCTTCCTGTGGCGCTCCCCACAGCATATTCCTTCAGCGCATCAGCGAGCTGGCATGGCGGCTATCTTGGATCGCCATCACATATTCGCCAAATTGCAGATGCATTGCACTGGCTTCTGTACGCTACCACTAACTTTCTTTTTGAAGCGCTAACGTCGTAATGCAGCTGCCAAGGACCCAAAAAATGTATTAGTCAATAAAATTTGCAGCTACAAGTGACGTTTCGTCATCTTGATGAAAACGCAAAATTGCATTTCGCAAAACTACCATTTCCCGGCACAAATTTCAAGGCACGTGAGCTCTCCACAGCCAATCAGAGAATCAACATGGCGGATAATGGCAGACGTGTAGCCGCCATACGTGTCGAGAATAGCGCCCCAAGTTGACAAAGCACGCAGCGAAGTCTGATGAGACGAAGCGTTGTGGGGGTTCATTTGTGCCGATATGTCACAGAAAAGAGTATCGACATTTTTTTCACCTACGCCAAAGCAACCATGTCAAGACACTAAAGCTAGCAAAGGTAACTACGTTGTTATTTTTCTACTTTGACTTTTATTCGCGAGCACAGATTGAGCCTCTTCCATTCTTCCTTCTTTTTTTTTTCTTTTGCATTTTTTTTTTGCTGTTCTCGCTATCCGCGGGCTGCCGGAACTAGCAAGAGCGCATGCGTTTTTCTCGTTTTGTCACGACCACCGCGCGGCACGCTTCGATGTGCGTTCGTTTTTCTCTGGTCGAGTGGATTTTCGCCTGGCAGAGTTTTGGACGCTTTCTCGCTAGCAGACGAGAAAAAAGAAACAATGCATTGTCGCTCGCCGCCATCATTGCGGAGACTCGACGGATTGCAACGCGGTCGCTTGAGCGCAACCTCTCCGGAATGTCTTGTCTCGCCGGTGTAGGATACCGAGCACAATGAACCATGCGCATACGCGCATGGTTCTCTGTGGACCAAGCGTCTCGCGTTTTCTTCGACATCCCTTCGGTAGCCACATCAGGTGCCCAATGTAGGCATTCGATTGCGGCCAACATGCTTTCGTTTGCGCTTTCTTTTTTTTCTCATTTTGGTGTCCCCGCCCACAAACGAGAAAAACAGACATTGTTGCGGAGGAGGAAATTGTCGCATGGTGAAAGTTCGATTTTGTTGCTTCTTCTTTGCGAAAAGTAATGAGCCACGGGGCGCTTCAGTTGCCGGATACTCTTATTATATTATTGTGATATCAATTATATGGACACTCATGTTCCACGTAAAGTGCAAAGGCGGCAACATCGGGACCGCGCGCCGCATGCTGTATGTGCGAGTGAAAGCTTTAGGGGGGGGGGGGGGGGCATGGCATGGGTGAGCCGACGATGATGGGTCAGTCTTGTGTGCGCAAGGGAGAAAAGCGAGGAGAAAGCGCGTCGCCTCCTGTCGCGCGCGATATACCAGGGGGAGAGGAAGGCTGTGATCGGTGAATGTGTGTGCTCAACATGTTTATTTTCCTTGTTTGACGCATTATATACAGTGACTTTTTCTGAGGAAAGTCGATTTATTGGAGACTCATACGTATATTTCGAGTGAAATGAAAGTGAGCCCACCCACTTCGCGCAATAATGGTTCGGTTCATTATCTGCGAGGCATGCGTGTAGCACATAGGCATGCCATTTACAAAAGTGACATGTAGGTGTGAGGATAAATGTGTTTAATGCTCTCATACACTGGATTAAACATGGTCGCGCGACATAATGGACGCTCCAAAAGCTGAACAGCGTGGTGTCGTGAGGTTCATTAATCAAATGTGTTTTTTATATGTAAAATAGCATACAGATCAGTAACTTATTGTTTCAAGCTCAGTTTTCAGCAGGCTGTTGTAGGTCGGACTTTGACGGATGAAGAGAAAATAGTCCAGCAACAGTGCGCCGCAGCCGAGGAGCGAGCTTCGGTGCGTGTCAGAGCTTGTGTCCAGTGGTTCCGTGCCCTGTTCCTCCAAACAACGCGAAGCGAAGCGTTCGCTTGTCGACGCGTGCCGAACCTTGCCGATGCTTCGCAATGGTTGGGCCTTTAGCATCGCGGCGATGCCCTCTTTCCTCAGGCAACACCTGGCGCACTAACGCCCAGCAGGTGGTCGGCTTCCCCCGCTCTACTCCGTCGGTGCGCGCTCATGAAGGGCCGTCGCAGCCAATGGGAATTTAGGTGCCTTCGATTCCCCGCAGCAGCGATGGCGTAGAGGTAGAGCATCCATCTCGCGTGCAAAAGGACCGTGGTTCAAATCCCGGTGCCGCGTAATTTTCCACCGGATTAAAACAAAAAAATCCGCGTGTTGAGAAAACTGAATAAAAACAGGCCTGGAGTGTGGCCTGACTTTGGTGACCAGAACCGGTAACGCACTCACTCACCAGAGCAGGATTGGCCCACCCTGGTGCAGTACTTCGTCGCAACCTCCTATATGAATACAACAATCAAACCCCGGCATTCAGACTCCCGCAGTTGCGAAGCAACTGACCGCGGCGGTGGTCAGACCTGTGACGCAGCAGAGGGTGCTAAGAATCTCTGGATCAGGACAGGCCGCCATTGGAATCTGAACCTGGCAACGTTTAACGCTAGAACGTTATTTAGTGAGGCGAGTCTAGCAGTACTGTTCGAGGAATTAGCGAGCAATAAATGGGATATAATATGGCTCAGTAAGGTTAGGAGGTCATATGAAGCGCTAAAAAGCGGGCACGTATTGTGCTACTGGGGTTTATCGGAGAGACGAGAACTAGGAGTAGGATTCCTGATTAATAAGGATATAGCTAGTAACATACAGGAATTCTACAGAATTACCGAGAGGGTGGCAGGTCTTGTTTTGAAACTTAATAAGAGGTACAAATTGAAGGTCGTACAGGTCTACGTGCCTACATCCAGTCATGATGACTAGCAAGTCGAAAGCTTCTATGAAGACATGGAATCGGCGATGGGTAAAGTCAAAACAAAATACACTATACTGACGGGCGACTTCAATGCCAGGGTAGGCAAGAAGCAGGCTGGAGACAAGTCCGTGGGGGAATATGGCACAGGCTCTAGGAATAGCAGGGGAGAGTGATTAGTAGAGTTTGCAGAACGGAATAACTTGCGGGTAATGATTACCTTCTTCCGCAAGCGGGATAACCGAAAGTGGACGTGGAGGAGCCCGAATGGCAAGAGTACAAATGAAATAGACTTCATACTGTCACGTGGTGGTGACGTAGAAGAACACAGTAGCAATACTGTGAACGAGAAAACTAACTTTTATTGGGCGAACTTGTGCCCACAAAACAGGCTACACTTATAGCACAACGAAAGCGGCGAACACAGTCGGCGATCGTCGGAAATCTGATCAGCGGGTCAAGCGCGTCGGCTTTTATAGAGCAGTCATCGAATGTTCCAGACTAATCGTTGGGACCCGCGTGCCTTCCACATAGTTCTACATCATTCGCGTCAGGCGATGAAATCAGATAACACAAGGTTCGTCGACAACAGACCGCGGATAGAAGCATCGATAACTTTCTAGAAACTTCGGATACATGCAGGTGCGTCCCGCGCTGTGTGATAGCATTTGTTAGGCGGCGAAGCGTGGTCGCCCGATAAAGATAAGTACACGTGTCAATACCCCCCTCTTAAAAAAAAGCATCGACCCGATGCTGCAAACAAACGAAAGTAATACACAAAAGCACTCGTAGCAAAGAAAACAAAAAAAATAACGAAGTTCGTCAGCGTCCGTAAAAGGGTTTAAGGCGCACCACGTGGACCACTTCAGATCGTGCGCGGCGCCGCTGTGAATGCGAAATGCCGTCTGGCACGACCTCATAGTCCAGAGCGCCAATACGTCGGATGACCTTGTAGGGTCCGAAATAGCGTCGCAGTAGCTTCTCACTGAGTCCTCGTCGGCGTATCGGGGTCCATACCCAAACACGGTCGCCGGGCTGGTACTCGACGAAGCGTCGTCGGAGGTTGTAGTGTCGGCTGTCGGTCCTCTGTTGGTTCTTGATCCGGAGGCGGGCGAGCTGTCGGGCTTCTTCGGCGCGCTGGAGATAGCTAGCGACGTCAACATTCTCTTCGTCAATGACGTGGGGCAGCATGGCGTCGAGCGTCGTCGTCGGGTTCCTGCCGTAAACCAGCTTAAACGGCGTGATCTGTGTTGTTTCTTGCACCGCCGTGTTGTAAGCGAAGGTTACATACGGCAGGACCGCGTCCCACGTCTTGTGCTCAACGTCGACGTACATCGCTAGCATGTCGGCGAGGGTCTTATTCAGGCGCTCCGTGAGACCATTAGTTTGCGGATGGTAGGCAGTTGTCCTCCTGTGGCTTGTCTGGCTATATTGCAGAATGGCTTGGGTGAGCTCTGCTGTAAAAGCCGTTCCTCTGTCGGTGATGAGGACTTCTGGGGCGCCATGTCGCAGCAGGATGTTCTCGAGAGGTACTGGGATCGTTACCCAGCACCTCCACCAGATGTCACGTGGTGGTGACGTAGAAGAACACAGTAGCAATACTGTGAACGAGAAAACTAACTTTTATTGGGCGAACTTGTGCCCACAAAACAGGCTACACTTATAGCACAACGAAAGCGGCGAACACAGTCGGCGATCGTCGGAAATCTGATCAGCGGGTCAAGCGCGTCGGCTTTTATAGAGCAGTCATCGAATGTTCCAGACTAATCGTTGGGACCCGCGTGCCTTCCACATAGTTCTACATCATTCGCGTCAGGCGATGAAATCAGATAACACAAGGTTCGTCGACAACAGACCGCGGATAGAAGCATCGATAACTTTCTAGAAACTTCGGATACATGCAGGTGCGTCCCGCGCTGTGTGATAGCATTTGTTAGGCGGCGAAGCGTGGTCGCCCGATAAAGATAAGTACACGTGTCAATACTTTGTGCTGACCCTGGCATCATATAACATGTGGACGTCCTCGGTAAGGTGCGCTGCAGTGACGATAGGATGGTAAGATCTCGAATTAGCCTAGACTTGAGGAGGCAACGGAAGAAACTGGTACATAAGAAGCCGATCAATGAGTTAGCGGTAAGCGGGAAAATAGAGGAATTCCGGATCAAGCTAGAGAACAGGTATTCTGCTTTAACTGTGGAAGAGGACCTTAGTGTTGAAGCAATGAACGACAATCTTATGGGCATCATTGAGGCGTGTGCAGTAGAAGTCGGTGGTAACTTCGTTCGACAGGATACGGTGAGCTACCGCAGGAGACGAAAGATATGCTTAAGAAACGCCAATGTATGAAAGCTTCTAACCCTATACAGCCAGAAAAGAACTGGCGGAACTTTCCAAGTTAATCAACAAGCGTGAGATAGCTGACATAAGGAAGTATAATATGGATAGAATCGAGCATGCTCTCAGGAACGGAGTAAGCCTTAAAGCAGTGAAGAAGAAACTAGGAATAGGTAAGAATGATATGTATGCGCTAAAAGAAACAGCCGGCAATATCACTGCTAATTTGGATAAGATATTTCAAGTGGCTGAAGAGTTCTATAGATATTTATACAGTACCAGTGGCACCCACGACGATAATGGAAGAGGGAGTATTCTAGAGGAATTTGACATGCCACAAGTAACGCCGGAAGAAGTAATGAAAGCCTTGGGAGCTATGCAAAGGGGGAAGGCAGTTGGGAAGGATCAAGTAACAGCAGATTTGTTGAAGGATAGTGGGTAGATTGTTCTAGAAAAACTGGCCACCCTGTATACGCAATGCCTCATGACTTTGAGAGTAGCGTAATTTTGTAAGAACGCCAACATAATCTTATTCCATAAGAAAGGGGACGCCAAAGACATGAAAAAATATAGACCGATCTGCTTAATGTCCGTTGCCTACAAAGTATTTACTAAGTTAATCGCAAATAGAATCAGGAACACCTTAGACCTCTGTCAACCAAAGGACCAGGCAGGATTTTGTACAGTCTACTCAAGAATATGCCATATTCACGCGATCAATCAGGTGATAGTGAAATGTGCGGAATATGAACAACCCATATATATATATATATATATATATATATATAGCTTTCACTGATTACGGGAAAGCGTTTGATTCAGTCGAAACATCGGCCGTCATGCAGGCATTACGGAATCAGGGTGTAGACAAGCCGTATGCGAAAATACTGAAAGATATCTATAGCGGATCCACGGCCACCGTAGCCCTCCATAAAGAAAGCAACAAAATCCCAATAAACAAGGGCGCAGGGAGGGCGATAGTATCACTCCAATGCTATTCACAGCGCGTTTACAGGAGGCATTCAGAGACCTGGATTGGGAAGAATTGGGGATAAAAGTTAATGGAGAATTACCTTAGTAACTTGCGATTCGCTGATGATATTGCCTTGCTTAGTAACTCAGGGGACCAATTACAATGCATGCTCACTGACCTCGACAGGGAAAGCCAGAAGCATGGGTCTAAAAATTGATCTCCAGAAAACTAAGTTATTGTTAACAGCCTCGGGAGGGAACAACTGTTTACGATAGGTAACGAGGCACTGGAAGTGGCAAGGAAATACAGCTACTTATGGCAGATAGTGGCCGCGGATCCAGATCATGACTGAAAAAATCAGAAGAATAAGAATTGACTGGGGTGCGTTTGGCAGGCATTCTCAGATCATGAACAGCAGGCTGCCATTATTCCTCAAGGAAAAAGTGTATATCAGCTGCGTCTTACCAGTACTCACCTAAGGGGCAGAAACCTGGAGGCTTGCAAAAATGGTTCTACTTAAATTGAGGACGACGCAACGAGCTATGGAAAGAAGAATGATGGGTGTAACGTTAAGGGATAAGAAAAGAGCAGATTGGGGGAGGGAACAAACGCGAGTTAATGACGTCTTAGTTGAAATAAAAAAAAAGAAATGGGCATGGGCAGGACACGTAATGAGGAGGGAAGAGAACCGATGGTCATTAAAGGTTACAGACTGGGTTCCAAGAGAAGGGAAGCGTAGCAGAGGCCGCAGAAAGTTAGGTGGGCGGATGAGATTAAGAAGTTTGCAGGGACAACACAGCCACAATTAGGACATGACCGGGGTAGTTGGAGAAGCATGGGAGAGGCCTTTGCCCTGCAGTGGGCTTAGCCAGGTTGATGATGATAATGATTCCCGGATGAGAAGGCCAGTTTTTTCGCTTTTTGGGCCATTTCATGCTTTCGCATCAAGAGAAGTGCCTCCTGGGATTCTATGTCCTGTAAAACGTAAAAAGAAAAAAAAATAGCGCCGTATCCACAATACGCTCTTAAAGGGAATTGAAACGATTTTTACGACTTTATACAAACTACTGAGTCGTTAGAGTAGGTCCTTCTGATCATTAATTGACGCATCTAAGTACTCCACGTAAAGCGTGTAATTTATTATAAGGTTTTAAAAATCTACATCGCTGCCGATCGCAGCACACTGCTCGGCGGAATTTTCAGCCGCCCGTACCCATATGACGTAAATCACACAATTGACTTCATGTGGCCGAGCTATCCGATTGGCTGCCCACGGCGCGTCACCTTTAAGGTGAACAAATGATGTTCGTAATAGTTGGAATGTTAGTTAATTTGTTTCTATGAAAAGAAAGTAACAGAAAGAAAATGCACAAGAACAAGTTCTCACTACACTTAAGCACTTCCGGCACACAGCAAGCGTCGTCTGCTTGGTTACAACGCGCTCCACTTTGACGAGAGCTCCGCGGTTAGAGTCGGTCTCAATTTTTTCACAAGGACTATGATTCTACTTTGTTGCGTTGTTGACTGCAAACGTAGCGACTGGCAATATGTCAAGCTGCGACATCGTGTCCCTCTGCAAGGCAGCAGACCAGCGGACTGGCTGCAGCGCATCGGACTGCCGCTATCCGATCGGCGCCAGGTTTGCGCGTTTGCGGCTGTCACATTACACCGGAAGATTACTAACGCAATAGCGTTTCGCGAGCTCGGTATTAGGGCAAACGCAAGCAAAACTGGACAGGGGCTGGCCATGTCCCCTTGCGTGTCGTTTCTCTGGATGAGCAGAAGCGCGAATGTGAATGGTCTGTACGGTGCAGCCACCTGGTGGCGCAGAGCTCAACCACACACAATAGCGGTAGCAAAATGTATTCTTTGCTGCTGGTGTAAATTTCTTGCAGGAGTGTAATCGGTAACACGCTGTTTTTGTAAATGTTTGAAATATTTTACACTCGTTTAGAGCAATATTAGTTCTTTGTTTGGCTGATTGAGCTCTGAGCCACGGGTGGCTGGACTCTGGAGACCGATCAAGCAGCTCACTTACGTCTACGCTAAAGTTCCTTCATCAGCTTGAGTTTATGCCTCCGCCGTTCCGTCGAAACGCCCAGCTAGGCTGTGGTTACCGGAATACCAGACACGTTCGGCGCTGCGACAGAATGCTCGCAACGCACAAGTTGATAGCTCTCGCTTGGGGTAGAGTACCAAGCAGCTGGCGGAGAGTTTGGAGAGGCTTCGCGCGCACGCTCCTAGAGAACCGGAAGTCGACGACACGACGTGCCATCATGACGCAGAGCCAGTGAAGGCGGAGCTTAGCCTCGATCACTCGGCGAACGAGTTGAGGAGGAAATGCATGACTATGGAAGAAGGTAACTTGTAATGATTCGTAACTCTCTTAATATGAGACGTTTCACAAATAGTGGTGCGAATGATTAACTTTAGCTGTACTCAGAGTGTCTACAAAATTTGTTCGAACCCTTTCAGGGGCCCTTTAAGCTTGATATGTTCATGAGAGAAAACTGTAGCCAATTCTGATTCTGGATTTACGGTTAGCAAAGGTGCACGACTACTGGCGAAAAGCACTGGCAAAAAGCTTTGTAATTACCGGCCTAGTTCCGTAAGATCACAAGGCCCATTTTCACAAACGTACTCTTACGTTATAACTATTCCCTAAGAAGACTATAATCCAGCCACTTCTTAGGTCGGATATATTTAATGAGGGCCTCCTACTAGTCGCAAAGAGTGTTTGCGAACGAAAAGCTATGTTTCGTTTCAAGAAACGTATTAGCCACTCGCCTTCTCGGGTAAATTCCATGGGTTGTGAAAGGATGTTTTGTCGTGCGTTAGAGTAAAATAATGGGGAAAAAACTACGCAGGAACTCCTCTCTCAGGGAGTTGTCTGAGTATGCATAAGCATTGTGATTCTTGCTCATCTCCATGGAGCCCTGTTTCGTTATCAGTGTTATGAAACTTGATCCTACCAGTACAAATAACAGCGCTGCGGCAACACGAGCTGCTGCCGACGGCGGCGCAATGTGAATTTATGATGCAAGCAGACTACTGCAGGTGGCAGCGCAGTGCGCTGAGGATGTTCCCTTCATTAACAGCCTTGATCACTCTTTAGCACCATTTCCATTCGCTTCGAACCATCAGGAACCGTGATCAACCGCACTCCTGCGCCGTCTGCGTCTGGAGGGGCCGCTTCAAAGTGATCTGCGATGTCGACAGAGAGCGCCGACTGCGAACAGCCTCGTGTGCTCTGGGTTCTCGCCGCTGAGTTCGAGTTAAAGAGAAACGCGTGGGCCCCAATCTTGAAAGCGGGCTGCGATGGGCGCTCAGTGCAGCGAGTGCTGACAGCGTCGTATGACCCGTGTTCTTGCTGCGTAGCTGGCGTTGAAGCGAGAGGCAATACAAATGTGAATATTTTAGAAGCCATCTTATGAAACGGGCGGACGGTGTGCCTCGTTGGGTAAGCATAGCAACGCTTACGTATTTAAAAAGAAAACAATTATTGGCCACAAACCACGTTGGACTAATGCTTTTTTTTTTCTGAATTTCGTATTTACTTCGTTCTTGCTTTCTTTCTCTTCTTGCTCGTTAATTCCCACCAAATGAATGCATCAATGATTCATACACTCATTCATCAGTCGCATAACTTTTTCGCTTATTATTGGCTCATTCGCTGCGCTACGCGACGTGACTTGAAAACCCAACTCCCTCCATTTCCGCGGCGCATACAACTCATCATTCCTACTGAGGTGCGCCTATGATTGGCGTTGCGTTTCATTATGAGCCGAAAATAGTTTAGTAAACTTAGGCAGACTGGACTTGAGAGAAGTTTTGCTGCGATTAGACATGACTCCAGACAGCAAATTATACGTCGGTGAGTCTCCACTCGCCCCTCAGCAAAGAGGTGCGATCTTTGCGAAATGACCTGAGTTTTGAGAATCGTACTTTTCCAATTGCCTAACCACCTTTGCATGGTGCTCTTAGAAGGGTGTTGAAAAGACCTTAGGCAATGCAGTAAAGTTCCTTTCTCTACTGCTCCTTTCTTTCTATTTTCACTTTCTTTTTGTGGAGCTAACTTTAAGGGACTGCTATTATTTTGTTTTATCCCTTGCGGCGGTTCATAATTTGTTTCTCTTTTTGTTAAGCAAGGAAAATATGCAGTACCGAAATACAGAATGACTTTCAGGGGTTGCCGGATGCAGCCATTATATATGCGCAGAAGAAGCCCGCCTTTCAAATCGGGGCCGGCATAATGTAACAATTTCTTTTCCTCGATTCCGTTCCTGTCTTGTCACACAGCGCTCACGGCCGGAAGATGCAAATGAAAACGTAGGCGGAGCACCGCTTCCACCACTCAAGAAGTGCGAAAAGGAAACGAACTGGAATATATTCATTACATTTGCATATATACTTTACATTATATTCACTGAACGCCGCTCATGGTGCGCTCCGATCAAGTTTCACGCACTCAGAAGTTCCCTGCATAGCACTGCGTTGATTTTGCATTTTTCACGAGAGAATCTTCCAGAGGCACAATTGGTGAGCAGTTGGCGCACTCAGTTTGACGTTTGACTGCAAAGCGGCAAAGAGGCCAAGTGTCAAACTGTGCCCAATCGACTGCCGTCGGATGCCGTCATAGCGTTCCCGCCGGGCGTCTGTGTCCATATTTTAAGGCTAAACCGGCCTCAGCCGCGAGGAACCCAAACACCAAGTTATAAAAGTCTCTAATGTAAGCGTCTTCTCTCCTCGATTGCATTCCCATCTTGGAACAGACCACACACGAAGGGCTGACACTGGTATAGTAACGTAGGCGGGGCACCGCTCCTACCACCGACATAGCGGGAAACAAACTCAAATAAATGGAGAGAATCATTATAGTATCTTCAATCTAGTCAGTGTAACAAGGAGACTAAGAAAAAGAATGCTTTTCAGTTAACCAAGCGTGATTTCCGTATCCTACTTAAGAAACATTAGCTGAATACACTCAATACACCCCGTATTTCTGTCGCGCGCTTCTGTAATAATTTCCTGTGTTGTACCACAACATATCGAATTATAACAGTGTGGAAGATCCGCTTTTTGTGGACGTGACAGGAGGAAAAGCAGTTAAGGCTGTGTGTGGTAGAAAAGAAATAAATGTTATAGAGCTTCGCGGAATCATTCAACCGTTTGATACCACATCATATGTGCATTTCCGTCGATCCATTCTTTGGCGCATTTTTTTTATTCGATTCATATGTTCGGTTCCCTATCGGTTGTATTTTAAATGAGTAAGGTTGGTGTTTGCGGCAACGCATTCTTTGCAAGTTAGGAAAAAAAGCCGGCATCCACCCAAACGTATTTCGAGACTACAACGGAAACCAACACGGATCTCTCATAATGAAAGCTACCATCTGTGGTTGCTTAGTGGATTTGGCGTTGCGCTGCTAAGCACAAGACCGTGTTATCAAATGTCGGCTGCGGCGGCCACATTTCGATGGGAGCGAATTGCGAGATCCTCGTGTACCGTGCATTTGGTACACGTTAAAGAACCCCAGGTGGATGAAATTAATTCGGTGTCCCCCACTAACGGCATGCCTCATAATCATGTCATGGTTTTGGCAGGTAAAACCCCAGAATTTATATTTGTTTAGAACGAAAGCTTCAAAGTTCTAGAAATATGGATGTTGGTCCCCGAGATTGAACTGCGAAGCAACATCTAGGCGCTACTAAACCCCTGGTTAGTTCAGATTGTAGAGCTACCACCCCAGAAAATTGTTGGTCCAACGAACCTTTCGAGGTTTTCTAACCTTTCGATGTACAACACCCAAGTGCAGTACATCGAACTGTACTACACCCAACTGTAGTACATCGAACCTTCTGATTCGCTGTACTGCACTTGGGTGGACGACAATTTTTTTCATGCATAGAACTGTCTACGCCTTGGGGATTACCGCAGAATAATTTCCCGCATAAAATGTTTGCACAGTGGCTTTCTCGTCATGTTTTTTATTCTTATTTATTAGATCAAATAATTTTGTTCATTTAATGTCGAAGAAAGAACGGGGATGCGCGAGTTGAGGTTCTACATTAATTTTGACCGCATGGGCGTCTTCAACGGGCACCTAAATCAAATTACATGAATGTTTTTGCATTCCTCGAGCGATCGGACTTCGGCTCCCACCACGCCTAGGATTTGAACCCGCCATATCGTGCTGAACAGCGCAATGCTACAGATACAGGGGCGATATCTTGTATGAACGCTTCTTCATCGATTAAATTCAGTTATTATCATCCATGTCAACGAGTGACCGATCCCGCTGATAATGGAAGGCAGGCTTGATGCACGCAAGCGATAAATGGCAAACAGAATAAAAAAAAAAGAGAAATCACTGTTATGTAATAGGCGTTTGAATTTTAATAAGATTGCCCGTGAGGAAGGCGCCTTCCACCGACGAACCTGCTCACTGCTAAAGAGATTACGTTACGGTGCTTTCAGCATGAACTAAAAGAAAAACAGTGTACAGATTAGCGCGAAGGTGCCCCCTCGTTAACAACAGGAAGCAGCGGCTCCCATAGGGCTTCGAAGTTGCCGCTGCCGGCGCTCTTATAGCGTTGAGAAACCTCATTTAGGTTCGCGTTCGCTTAAGTTCGTGGCATATTTTTTCGTCGCATTTTTATCGTGCTGTTTGCAAAAGTATGCCAACGTACCAACAAGCCCGGCATACTACAATTTTGAAATTCATTTCCCATTCCAACGGTGCGGGCGGCACAAAGTTTTCGAAGATGCCGAAAACTGCCTAGTGAACGGCCACTAGGACTATGTTGTGTTGTTGCGCGGCACAAGTAATCCTGGGCGGAATTCGCTAAGCTGCATGGTGCATACGCGATTTCTCAGCAGGAAAGTTTTTACGTTGAGATAAGGGTGCAACCGAAGTGGCAGCGCATTTAACTTGCGGCGTCGTTGAGACTGAGGAGCAAACAAATCTCGTAATACACGACAAGAAATGAAACAAGTGCGGTCAACTGAGAGCGTAATCGCCCAACATGCATATCTAGTTGAGGCTATATGCCTACGAAAAACCACTGCACAGCCCTACACGACGGCTTCCTTTTCCGGGTGCCTGCTACAGCGCCGATGAGCGCAACCGCGCTCGCCCGCTCACCGCACCGCCATCAAAAGACTGGCAGTGGAAGCGTTAGGCCTTCTCATATTTCTGCGAGACACAAGAGTGCATGATGGACTCATGGTGACATATTTGACGCAGATACACTCAGTCGGTGATATTGCGGGCAAGATCTACCAGGCTAACCCTTCCTGTATACATCACTACCACCACCACCACCGTATTACAAAGCAACTAATCATCATCATCATCATCATCATCATCATCCTGGCTACGCCCACTGCAGGGCAAAGGCCTCTCCCATACTTCTCCAACTACCCCGGTCATGTGCTAATTGTGGCCATGTTGTCCCTGCAAACTTCTTAATCTCATCCGCCCACCTAACTTTCTGCCACCCCCTGCAACACTTCCCTTCTCTTGGAATCCATTCCGTAACCCTTAATGACCATCGGTTATCTTCCCTCCTCATTACATGTCCTGCTCATGCCCATTTGTTTTTCGTGATTTCAACTAAGGTGTCATTAACTCGCGTTTGTTCCCTCACCCAATCTGCTCTTTTCTTATCCCTTAAAGTTACACCCATCATTCCTCTTCCCATAGCTCGTTGCGTCGTCCTCAATTTAAGTAGAACCTTTTTCGTAAGCCTCCAGGTTTCTGCGCCGTAGGTGGGTACTGGTAAGACAGAGCTGTTATACACTTTTCTTTTGAGGGATAATGGCAACCTACTGTTCATGATCTGAGAACGCCTGCCAAACGCGACTAAATGTCATTATTTTGATACGAATTACGGAGCTGAAAAAAAAGAGCTGAATCATACACAGGGTGTCCCAAATGTCATGCACCAACATCACCAAAATTTAAAAATATGCAATTCCCAGGTAGCTGGACAGAATTAAGGTAATGTTGCTTGTCGCCCCTTGTAGTTATTTTTGCATTTTTGCATTTTGCCGGTTATTTTTTGCATTCCGCCTTATTACATAATTAGGCTTAATTAATTAGTGCTACATAAATGCGTTTCGTAAAAACACTTTTAGGTAGCACGTATTGAACAACAGGAAGCTCCATATGGAGTTTTTTCATGTTGCTCTACAGTTTTCTTATTGACACTTGTCGTGTAATTGTATTCTTTGAGAAGATGATGAATTAATCAAGACTGATTACGTAATAAGTCGGAATGCAAAAAAATCTAAGTATCCCCAAGCGACGCCAAACATCATTACCTTGGTTCAGGCCAGATACGTGGCCCTTGCATATGTTTAAATCTTGGTGCATGATGGTTGGGACAACCCGTATATTATGGAGCTCTTTTTTTCCTTTCCGTAATTATTATCGAAATAAAGATATTTAGTCGCTTTATATAACGGTAGTGGTGGTGGTTATGTTGCTACAGGCAGGGTTGTTAGCCTGGCAGACCTCCGACTCAGTGTCTCTTTCTGCGGCAAATATGTCACGACGCGTCCATCAAGCGGAGCAATTGACGGCCAGGTCTGCTAGGCTAACCCCGCCTGTACCAACATCACCACTACCATACTACGAAGCGACTAAATGTATTTACTTTGATGCTAATTACGGGGGGAAAAAGCTGCATAATATATAGTTCATATGGCCTCAATGCATGGGGCCCAGAACCTGTGCGTTCATCGGTATGGTATGTGACTGCGCTGCATACGGTTGCAGATGCGGTTCTAATGCCGCGCTATAGGCTTGATATCAGCTTCCTCGGCAGCCGGTACCCACTAAGGTGCTGCTCAACGACTTCGTCGACCACCAACCGACGAGAAAACGCGCACTCTTATCGCATAGGATCCCTGTCGAAGGTACGGAGAGCTATAAAAGCAGCCCTAAAGAAGAAATGCAGAAAGAAGCCGTGGTTATACCGACACTTCCAAATTATGACAAAGAACTTCACTACATAACATCCACACCTGCCAGTTTCGCTGCCAACGAAACTTGACATTGCAGCAGCGTCTATGGCCTCTTCTTGGCCTGTGCTCCTCTACTGAAAAAAAAAAAAAAACACGATGATGCCTCGCAGCAGGTAAAGAGCTTTGCACGTTCTGGTGGCCACATTCTGACAGAGGCGATATGCACAAATGCGCGTACACACCAGTTTTGGAGACCGGTAATAAATGATATGATCGGTATAGTCAGGGCCTGGAGCCCCTAACTGCACGCTGTATGTCATAACGCAAGTGCCACCTGCGATCCTAACCAGACAACACCCGCACAAATATCCGCACCAACGTTGCAATAAGTTTACCAGTCTCATAAGAACACACCTTCAAGCGCAAGTCAAAACATCTCACAGCACCGTACACACGAAGCACATCGCCGTTCAACATTCTAGCTGGTTTCGGTTCAAATCGGTACAAGTCGTCTATCTCGCGACGCTGACGCGCTTTGTTCGGAGCAGTCACTGCACATATAGTACGATGCCAAGGTGGGGGTTAGTGGTATCCAAGCGGCGCCCGACGCCGTTGTTTGAACCTACGAATTCGGCCTAGCAAAGAGAGAGAGAGAGAGAAAGGCAAAGGAAGGACAGGGAGGTTAACCAGAGATTATCCCCCGTTGGTTACCCTGTACTGGGGGAGGGGCAAGGGGATGCGATAGGTTAGAGAGAGAGAGAGAAATAAACTTTATTGTTAGACCAGGCTTCTTGAGCCCAAAGGTGGGTGGCCTCCTCAGTCCAGGTAGCCATGGCTCGCTGCCGCAGCCCGAGCCCTGTTCACCAACCGCAGCTGGCTGTCAGGGTCTTGCGTCACGAGCAGAGCCTCCCAGTGGTCTTCCAATTCTTCCTCTGAATCCGCTTCTTCCTGCATGTTATCACCTGGTGGTGATGATGACGGTGGTACTTCGCGGTTATTCCTGCACTCCAGCACACCGTATGGCGCAAGGTGTTGGACGTGTCAGGCGGGCAGAGCTTGCAGTCTCGCCCGTAGGTGCCCGGATACAGGGCGTGCAGCAGTGTTCCATGTGGGTAGGTTCCAGCCTGGAGTCTTCTCCAGGTTACCGCTTCTTCCATACTGATCGTCTTATGCGCGGGCGGGTAGCGACGCCTCTGCTTCCTGTAGTGCGCCAAGATATCCAAGTACTTCTTGGATATCCGTTCATCATCCTCGTCACAGTCGTTGGTCCGTGTTCTCTGCATATCGGAGATGGCTCGGCATGCATGATCTCGAGGAGCGGCGTGCGCCGCCTGGTTCCCCGCGAGAGACTCGTGTCCCGGCCTCCAGAGGATTTGCGCTGCTTCTATCTCGGTGTTGTTCAAGATCTGAAGTGCTGCCTTTCCGATGCTTCCGTTCATATACCTTCTGTACGCTTCTTACGAGTCCGTCATCACGGTAACCAGGGTCTTCTTGCATGTTGCGATGGCCAGGCCTATGCCCAGCTCTTCCGCTGTGCTCGCGTCCTTGGCACGCATGGATGTGGCTGTAAGTTGTTCGCCCTTCTCGTCGACCACGCAGATTGCAAATTGGTCGTTTGTTCTGTACACAGCTGCGTCCGTATATGTCACAATTTCTTCTTTGCTGTTGGCGCGTTCGGGTATGTGCTTGAGCGCCTGTATTCTCGCCTGCCTCCTTTCCTTGTCGTACTCGGGATGCATTTTTCTGGGAATGGTACTTATGTGTAGCTTTTCTCTGATCTCGTGTGGGACACGCTGAGGTAGGTGCCTTTGATCCTCGATTTGGTAGCCCAGATCTTGGAGCAAGGCTCTTCCCGTGTTTGTCTTGTTTAGTCTCTCCAGTTGGTTGACGTTGTGCTCTCACGAGCTCTTCCCACGTGCTGTGGACTCCCATTTTGAGTAGTTTCGCTGTGGACGCAGAGGGGGACAGGCCCAAGGCAATTTTGTGGGATTTTCTGATGAGGGCATTTACTTTGTCTCGTTGACTGTTCTTCATGTCCAGATATGGGGTCGTGTAAGCGACGATGCTCGTGAGCAGCGCTTGTATCATTCTCGTGCAGTCTTCTTCCTTGAGTCCGTGACTTTTGCTCGTCACTCTTTTGATAAGGTGGTTTATTTGTTGCACTGTTCTCTGAAATTTTTCCGACTGTGCTCCCCCGGCCCCGTCCTTTTGAATCAGCAGTCCGAGGATACGGAGCGTCGTAACCTGCGGAATCATGATGCCTCTCACCTTCACTACCGGGTCTAGTATATGCTGTGGTTGTCGGCCTCTTGTGCGCTTTCTTAGCCCCAAGAGCTCCGATTTTTCAGGTGCGCACGTCAGTCCACATGCTTCCAGGTACTTTTACGTAGTGCCAACCGCTTCTTGCAGAGCGTCTTGCTGTTTACCTGTCGACCCTCCCATAGTCCAGGTGGTGAGGTTGCCAGCGTATATTGCATGACCAATCCCTTCTATTTGCTTCAATTGCTTGGGGAGCAAGCTCATCGCCAGATTAAATAGCATCGGCCAAATGACGGATCCTTGTGGTGTTCCCTTTCGCGGTATGTCAAATTTCTCAGAGCCTAAGTTGCCTATTTCCACTGTGGCTGTCCGTTCCTTTAGAAAAGCTTTGATGTAGTTATATATTTTTTCGCCGCAGTTATATACGTTTAGGTGTTGAAGTATGGTTTCGTGTTACACGTTGTCGAAAGCCCCTTTCACGTCAAGTGCGAGGGTGGCTCTTTTGCTGTGCGTGTCCAGCTTGTCGATGACTTTTTCCTTGATCTGCAGCAACACGTCTTGCGTGGACAGGCGAGGTCTAAATCCGAACATGGTGTTTGGGACGTGTCCGTTGTCTTTGAGATATTCGATCATGCAGTTGTGCACCATGTGCTCGTAGAGTTTTCCAGCACACGAGGTGAGGGATATAGGTCGAAGGTTCTGCACGCTGATGGGCTTGTTGGGTTTAGGTATCATGGTTACCTCGGCATGTTTCCATTCCGGTGGTACTTTACCGTGTTCTCAGCACTCGTTGATGTATTTTAAGAGTGCGTCTACAGAGGGTCCGTTAAGGTTCCGGAGTGTCTTGTTTATTCTGTCGTACCCCGGCGCCGTGTTGCGGGTGAGCTTGCTGAAGGCTCTCTCGATTTCTGCTTCTGTGAAGGGCCGATCCAGTTCTATATTTGGGTATGCCTCGATGCTCGAATTGAACATGCTCTCAGCAATGGAGGAAGCCTAAAAGCAGTGAAGAAGAAACTAGGAATTGGCAAGAATCAAATGTATGCGTTAAGAGACAAAGCCGGCGATATCATTGCTAATATGGATGAGATAGTTCAAGTGGCAGAGGAGTTCTATAGCGATTTATACAGTACCAGTGGCACCCACGATGATAATGGAAGAGATAATAGTCTAGAGGAATTTGAAATCCCACAAGTAACGCCTGAAGAAGTGAAGAAAGCCTTGGGAGCTATGCAAAGGGGGAAGGCAGCTGGGGAGGATCAGGTAAAAGCAGATTTCTTGAAGGATGGTGAGCAGATTGTTCTAGAAAAACTGGCCACCCCGTATACGCAATGCCTCATGACCACGAGCGTACCGGAATCGTGGAAGAACGCTAACATAATCCTAATCCATAAGAAAGGAGACGCCAAAGAATTGAAACATTATAGACCGATCAGCTTACTGTGCGTTGCCTACAAAGTATTTACTAAGGTTATCGCAAATATAACCAGGAACACCTTAGATTTCTGTGAACCAAAGGACCAGGCAGGATTCCGTAAAGGCTACTCAACAATAGACCATATTCACACTATCAATCAGGTGATAGAGAAATGTGCGGAATATAACCAACCGTTATATATAACTTTCATTGATTACGAGAAAGCGTTTGATTCAGTCGAAACCTCAGCAGTCATGGAGGCATTATGGAATCAGGGTGTAGACGAGCCGTATGTAAAAATACTGAAAGTTATCTATAGCGGCTCCACAGCCACCGTAGTCCTCCATAAAGAAAGCAACAAAATCCCAATAAAGAAAGGAGTCAGGCAGGGAGATACGATCTCTCCAATGCTATTCACAGATGTTTACAGGAGGTATTCAGAGACCTGGATTGGGAAGAATTGGGGATAAGAGTTAATGTAGAATACCTTAGTAACTTGCAATTCACTGATGATATTGCCTTGCTTAGTAACTCAGGGGACCAATTGCAATGCATGCTCACTGATCTGGAGAGGCAAAGCAGAAAGGTGGGTCTAAAAAATTAATCTGCAGAAAAGTATAGTAATGTTTAACAGTCTTGGTAGAGAACAGCAGTTTACGATAGGTAGCGAGGCACTGGAAGTGGTAAGGGAATATATCTACTTAGGTAGTGACCGGATCCGGATCCGGTAGGGCAGGTAGTGACCGCGGATCCGGATCATGAGACTGAAATAATCAGAAGAATAAGAATGGGCTGGGGTGCGTTTGGCAGATGTACTCACATCATGAACAGCAGGTTGCCATGATCCCTCAAGAGAAAAGTGTATAACAGCTCTGTCTTACCAGTACTCACGTACGGGGTAGAAACCTGGAGGCATACGAAACGGTTTGTACTTAAATTGAGGATGACGCAACGAGCTATGGAAAGAAGAATGATGGGTGTAACGTTATGGATAAGAAAAGAGCAGATTGGGTGAGGGAACAAACGCGAGTTAATGACATCTTAGTTGAAATCAAGAAAAAGAAATGGGAATGGGCAGGATATGTAATGAGGACGGAGGATAACCGATGGTCATTAAGGGTTATGGGCTGTATTCCAAGGAAAGGGAAGCGTAGCAGGGGGTGGCAGAAAGTTAGGTGGGCGGATGAGATTAAGAAGCTTGCAGGGACGACATGGCCACAATTTGTACATGACCGGGGTAGTTGGAGAAGTATGGGAGAGGCCTTTGCCCTGCAGTGGGCGTAACCAGGCTGATGATGATGATGATGATGATACTCGTCGAAATGCGATTCTACAGTTATGTTCCGTTTCGTACCGAGAAACTTCTCCTTTACTTCTTTGCTAATGTCTTCCTCTTTGCCCGGGTGGTTGTGTATGAGCCTCTGTACTCTGCACGGCGTTCATGTTCTTCTTTGATAGGAGAGTCTTGAGTACCGCCCAATTGCGCTTGCTGCTTAAGGTCCCTTGAAGCTATGTACATGTTTCGCGCCAGTTCTTTCTTTCAAGTTGTTCAGAGTACACTTGCGTTCCCTTGATCAGCTTGGAGATTCGAATTTTGAGTTTCCGGTTGCACTTGTTACGCTGCCAGCGTTTCGCGAGACCCCTCCGCGCCATTCCCACAGGTGGAGTAAGTGGGGGTCGACCACGGGGGTGACTTGCGACAGCTGGATTGTCCTCGTATGCTTCTCGGCTCTTTCCACGACTCCTCTGATCCATATTTCTATGTCGTCTATCGTCGCATTAATGGCGCTCTCGTCTTTGCGAAAGGCCTGCCAGTTCGTGATCTTGGCTTTTCCGATCTTCATCGTTGCTTTGTGGTGCGGAATGATCGTTTGCACTATGTAACGGTCGCTACCCAGATTCTCGTCCATGCAGCTCCACTCATACTGTTTGAGTCCGTGTAGGAATGTGAGGTCGGGGCTGGTGTTTCTGGATACACTGTTGCCGATGCGGGTGGGTGTCTGCGGCTTGTAGAGTAGTGTGAGGAAGTGTTGTTAGGCTACGTTGTGCACATCTTTTCTTTTTGAGGCCGCATAACCCCAGGTCACATGGGGAGCATTAAAATCTCTAACGACTATCAGCCCGTTACCCTTGCTCAGCTTCTTCACCTCTCGCATTAGCTTGTCTAGATCCTTTAGGTGGTCTTTTGGTGGGCTGTACACGTTTAACACAAAGATGCTTTGCTGCTGTTTTTTCTCGGGTACGATTTCGACGAGGGTGTGTTCGATGCGGTGTTGGATGTTGCGTCGTTGAGCGTTAATGGCCTTCTTGGTCAGGATTGCCATCCTCGTTTTACCGTCCGTGACGTGAGTGAGGTAACCACTGACCTTGAAGTCTTCAGTTTCGGTTTCTTGTAAGGCTATAATATCTGGGTCAAACTGCGTGCAGAATTGTACAAGGTTGCTTCTCTTACTTCGGATAGAATGGCAGTTCCATTGCCAAATTTCGAGCCATGGGTGTTGCTTGTAGTCATCTTTCTCTTTAGTTAGCCTCACCATCTTGTTCGCTTAGGGTCTGCATTATCGTGGCTTCGCTCGCAGGGTACTTAGGTTTCTTGGGAGCATTATATCTTTCTTCTAGCATATGGATGCGTTGACTGAAACTTTCTCCGGATTGTGTCATTTTGGTCTGTGGAGCCTGAATCTGGTTCTCTATTTCGCTCTTGAGAAATTGGAACCCAGTCTATATCATCTGTGTTACCGTGTTTGCATAACCTGCGTTACTGTGGACAGTGTAGTTTCCATCATGACGGCCACGTTGCCATTGATGCGGTCTTCAAGTGACTTGAGGTCGTTCTGGGTTATCACCGCTTGGTTCGACAGTGTTGATGGCTCTGCTCGTGTTGGTGATAATAGTGGTGGTGGGGATGAAGGCCTTGGTAGTGGTGTTTGCGATTGGTGGGTCTGTTCTCTCCGTAGCTGTTCTATTTCGCGCATCAAGTATTCGAGCTGTTTTTCAGTGCTAGCTTTCTTCTTTTGAGTCTTCTTCTTCTTTTGCTGTTCTAGCTCTCGCTTCAACTCATCGTTCTGTCTTCGGAGAATCATTATCGTGTCTTCGTACCTCGAGTGTCTTGCGGTTTGAACGCCATTATTTTCCCTGGACGTATGATTGTGTCCTGTGACGAAGTTGGCCCAGCTTACCTTGCGCTGGGTGTTGTGTTCCACGCCCGTTGCCGTTGTCCGGGGGACGCTCTGTTTTCTTTCCCTCGATCTCGATCCCAACTTGGATCTGGATCTTTTTGTCTGCTCGGTCTCATTCGGTGACAGCGGAGATGGTGACATGGTCATCATGTGCTCGTTGTCGTTGGTAGTTACTACGCTGGCCTCAGCAGCTTCTCAGCAGTGGCGGGGCTGGTTTCAGCTTCCTTCGACAGTCTCTACTCGCCGTTTCATGGGGCATTCCGCAGAGCTTACATTTATGTTCGCGTTGGTGGTTACTTGGATCAGCGTTGTGTTCTCCGGAGTTGTCACGTAGTTCATCGTTTGGATTAGCACAGACGTCTTGTCTGTGTCCTATCTCCGCGCAAGATCTGCAGTACTGGACTGACTTTCTGTAGGGTGTGCAGCGGGTGAGTGTACATCCAGCTTTAACGTAGAATGGTACGTGCGGGCCCTCGAAGGTGATCACTGCCGACGTCGATCTTCCCAGCATTCTAGCGTACTGGATTTTGCACTTGTTGGTCGTGTTGCTAGTAGATCTACTAGCTGCTCGTCAGTGGTGGCTTCCTCTATTCCGTGAACAACGCCACGTACAGTGCCCGGAATTGGCTTGAGGTACGGTGTGACTTCGTATGTTGCGTGTCCTATTTCGAGGCTTGTTATTTCTGCTAGTTTAAGTGAACAATCCTCTTCTTCGGTACTTGCTAGAATTAAGTTTTGTTGCCACTGTGTCTGTACGATCACCTTGGCGTAGAGCTCCTGGGGTGTGACTCGGCATGCTTGGGCTAATCCTCTTGTTATCATTCCGTCTTTCCAGTTTGATACTTTCACACCAGCTTTAGGTCTGTAAACAATCTTGCAATGATTATCTGGTAACGGTGGAGTCGTTGGCCAGCGAGGACGTGGCTCGCTTGCGTTGTTGTGGCCCTATGGCTTTTGAGGGGCTTGTTGCCGTTTGCCACTATTCGTGTTCTGCCCCGTGCTGTGTTCGTATGAGAACTCCTTCTGCGGCTTCGACATTGCGATGGACTCTTTCTTTTTCTGATGTCGCGCTAGTAGCATCACCCATGGTCCGGTCTTGCATAGTGTTTTTCCGCTGTTGCTGTCGAAAGTCGGCTCCGTGTCGTTCATCTCTGCTTCATTATTTGTTATTTCTGTTATGGAGTTCGTTCGGTCAACTTCCATAACGCTAGGTTGCGGCTACGTTTGAAGAGAGAAAAAACATTTAAAAAAGCCGTTGTCGGGCGGCCTGGCGTGCACGTGGATCTCGAGGCACGAGGCGCGAGGCGCGTGACCTCAGGCAACAGGGCTCGGCGATCGTGAGTAGGCTTAGCTGGGCACGGCCGTCACCTTGCAAGTTTCAGGATTAGTACTCGCGTGAAGAATGAACTCACGTCGGTGTGCGTGGCCTGTCTGAATGGCGTTTCTTGAGCTGAGCCAAATGCTGCGGACAGTCAGGTGTTGCGATGGGGCAATCCGCAGGAATCGCAAGCTGAATCGGGAGCATATGTAGAGCAAGTCTGCTCGGTTTGCCCTCTTCTTCTTCTTCCCAGAGAGATAGAAGGATAAAAAAAGTAAGAAACACTTCTCTTTCGAGAGCCGACGCAGCGAAAAAACTTTCCGTACTTGCACATGAGGGAGGTGGCAGTGGGTTTGAGCCACATCTGACGTGGTTCGCTCGGCTCCCGCATTTTGCCAACGTTCTCGTATGTTTTTCGGGTGTGTACCCCAGAACTTTCCTTATTTTCGGATCCGTGAAGTCTAGAGGAACACGCCGATACCCGACTTTTGTTGGTGGGTGGACTTTTGTGACATTTCTTGCCGTTTTTCTTTCGACTGCGCCATGACTGTGTACTGAGCCTAACCGTGTTAGGGTTCGCGAGGCGAGGCATCGCTCGCCCACCTCTTCTCGTCGGAGGCTTTTTCCACGGACTTTGTGATGGAGTGTGAGGTGGAAGGGGAGTTTTTATCCCCCGAGGACTTCACTAAAGACTCCGGGTGGCAGCTCGTTGCCGCCAGACGTTCTTCAAGGAGCATGAGAAATGCGGCCAATGCCAGTGCGGCCGACGTTCAGCATAACGCCGGTTACAACGCTCGGCGTCCCCAGACCGCGCGGGCATTAAAAGCAAGATAATTCGAGGGGCCAGGATGCCTCCGATGCCCAAGGAAGAGGCAAAGATCGTCGTGCGGCCCAGGGGAGGCCTGTGTATCAGCAAGTGTGGACCTACCGCAGTCGCCGACGCCATATGGCAGGCTGCCGGGCTCGATTCGACGTCGCGAGACACGGACACGATGTGTCCCAACTTTCAACAAAACATAATGGTGATCAGCACACCAAACAGGGACAACGCTGCACGCTACGTCGGCATCGAGGGCATCTCCGTCGCCGGTCACCGCTTCGAGGTGAGCGCTTACGAGGCCGCCCCCCACTACACGTGCAAGGGCGTCATCCGAGGCGTCTCCCTTACCGACGGGCCCGCGGTGATCGACAAAAAACTCGTAAACTCGAGAAATCCCACGGCGCTGGGCGCCAAAAGAATCAAGAACACCGGAACCGTGGTGGTCCTGTCCGAGGGGTACCGAGTGCCAAATTTTGTCTCCTACGGCGGCACTATCGTCAGGTGCACTTTATTTCGCAAGCAAATGAACGTGTGTTACACCTACAGCCGGCTCGGGCACCGCTCCGACGTCTGCCCTTCGCCCAACGACGCCATCTGCAGAGGCTGCGGAGAAGAAAATCCCGATGCCCAGCATAGATGCGATCCCAAATGCAAGCTGTGCGGTGGCGACCACCTTACCGCCGCCAAGGAGTGCAAGCGACGATTTCAGACGCCATATCTCGTTAGGCGCAGACGGGGGGAACGATCCCGCGCCCTCAACGCCGAACATTTCCCGCCCATTGAGGGCGCGAATCAAGCCCGGCAGGCATCGCCTGAACGCCAATACGGTCGCAGCCGCTCCCGGTCCAGGGGGAGATCCAGGTCTCGTGGCCGCTCCAGGGGTCGCACCAGGAGCCGGATCCGTCTCCAGGGCCAAGTCGATGTCAAGATCCCGAGTGCGATGCAGATCCAGATCCGGTTCCAGGGGCCGCCCGGGTTGCAGAACCCAGCCAGCATCTGGACCTCAGCCCGCCTCCACACGTTTGGGGAAGCAGCCGACCGTCCTATGGGCCGATCTGGCACGTCCCAAGCCCGGTGCCAATATAGAAGCTGCTCAGGCACCTCGTAACGATCCACACCCAGAGCGAGCTAGGGATGCGGAAGTCATTCGCTTACGCAAAGAGAACGACGACCTCAAGAGCGCGATCACGAAGCTAGTTAACGAAATGGCAGAGATTCGGAAACTCGTTTCGAATGCGTCGGATAACGGTGCACCAGGCAGGGCCACTGAGACTCCAATCCCAGCCCCAGTAGACGGTACTGCGACGTCCTCCAAACGCAGAGCAGTAGTAAAACAAACAGGTGAATCGGGAGCGTTGTCCGCAGAAGTCAGCGAGATTAATCAAACTCTCATTGGGCTGGCAGATGGCCTCAAACAGGTCACTGCTAGCGTCAGTTGTCTCACCGATAACGTTCGTCAAATTCAGGTTGCACTCGGAGACCCCAACAGGGGCCTCGGAGCTCTCGCTGATCGCATAGACGCCATTGAGGCGCGAATGGCTTCATCCGCCTCCGTCGTACAACCGCTCACTGTTCCCGCCATACTAAAGGAAGCTAGACTTCAATATCCAACCAGGGCGGCGACCGGAGGTCCGAGCCTTTGCACATCCCTAACTGCCCCGTTAGGTGGTAGTCCATCCGGTCCGCCATAATGGATAGGTCCAAAGAGAGTTTTCGCATTTGGCAATGGAACAAAAAAGCCCCTCTGAAGCAGTTCTTCAGGTCTTTGGCTGTCAAGCCTCAAGTCATTGCTCTCCAAGAAACATTAGTCTCCGCCGCCTCTCTCCAGGGCTACAGGGCCGTGTCGGGCCTGCCCGGGGGGCGAGGGATTTGCACCTTGATTGATAAAAGGCTGACTCATCTCACCCACGATCTCAAGCTGGCGAGTGGTAGAATTGAGTATGTGATGGTTGAGATCCTGCTCGACGTACCACAGCAGAATCAGCGCAGAAACAGCGTGTTCGTCCTCAATATCTACAGCAACCCTAGGGACTCGCGCCAGCAGTTCAAGACAATCCTCAAGAAAGCGACCGACTTGGCCGGCCCTCGACCCTTGGTCGTCGTCGGTGACTTCAATGCACCGTACGGCATCTGGGGTTACGTCTACGACACTACCAAGGGGCGCAACCTGTGGCAAGACGCCAACGAGATGGACCTCACTCTGGTCACTGACAAGAATTTTCCTACGCGCATCGGCAGCTCCGTCACCCGGGACTCGACACCCGACCTCGCGTTCGTCAGGAACGTTGAGGACGTGGGCTGGAAGAACACCGCAATGGAGTTCGGCAGCGACCACTACATTCTCGAGACCAACTTCAAGGTATCTCGGAGTAGGATCAAGGAATTCACATTCATCGATTGGGACCGCTTTCGCAAGATTCGCGAAGAACCCGGCAGAGCCAGGGCACCCGCCACCCTTGAAGAATGGTGCGAAGGCGTCCGGAACGACGCTTCCGCGGCTACCAAGAAAGTGGAAACCGATCTCGACGTCGAGCGGATGGACAGCAGACTTGCCCACCTGATCGAGGCCAAAAACGCCCTGCTCCGCCGATGGAAGGGTCAAAGGCTCAATCGCAGACTCCGAAAAAAGATCTCGGAGCTCAACAAGGTCATCGATGACCACTGCAAGGCACTATGCCAGCAGCAGTGGGACGAGCTCTGCGAATCCATCGACGGACAGATGCGCAACGGCAAATCCTGGGGTATGCTGAAGCACCTTCTCGACGAAAGCGGCTCAAAGTCAAATCAGAGGCATACGTTGGCCCGGGCCCTTCACGAAGCCACGAGGTCTCACACGGTCGACGAGCTCGTCTCAAAACTCGTACAGAAGTACTTGCCCGTCCGTCGCGACGGAGATCCAGTGACCCAACTCCCGCACTACCGAGGCCCTTCACGCCCCGATCTCGACGAAGACTTCTCCGTTTCCGAGGTCAGACAGGCCATCTTCGCGCTCAACCGCAAGTCTGCGCCGGGTCCAGACGGAGTCACCAACAGAATGTTGAGAAACCTCGAGGACACGTCGATCGTCTTTCTGACCGACAAAATCAACGAGTCCTGGCATAGCGGCGTTGTTCCTGCAGAATGGAAGATGGCCTGCACGGTGCTCATTCCCAAGCCAGGCAAGGCGCCGAACATCGAGAACCTCAGGCCGATTTCTCTAACCTCCTGCGTCGGCAAGGTCATGGAGCGCGTCGTCCTCAACAGAGTCAACGGGTACCTCGAAGACAACTAGGTTTACACGTACAACATGATCGGCTTCCGCGCCGGACTCTCGACGCAGGATGCAATGAAACTAATAAAGCATCAGATTGTGGATGGCCGTTCCAGAGATGTCAAGGCTTTGCTCGGTCTGGACCTCGAGAAAGCTTTCGACAACGTGCTCCACAGCTTCATCGTAAAGACCATTTCAGACCTGGGTCTAGGTTCCAGATTCCATAGCTACGTCAGCTCTTTCCTAACGGATAGGAAGGCCAAGCTTCGCATTGGGGACTTCCGCTCCAACGATGTGCCCCTCGGAGGGCGGGGCACTCCTCAGGGCGCCGTCATCTCACCCACCCTGTTCAACATCTGTATGATTGGCCTTTCCGAGAGGTTGGCACGCGTGGAGCTTGTCAAGCACACCATATACGCCGACGACATCACTTTATGGTGCTCCGAAGGCTGCGAGGGCAGAGTTGAAGAATCCATGCAGGAGGCGATCGACGTGATCGAGGAGTATCTCCGCCCAACCGGACTTCGATGCTCCCCCGCCAAGTCGGAGCTTCTGCTTTACAGAAAAGAGAAGGGAGGCAGACCCAAAGATTGGAAGCCAGTCTCCGAAAGCAGCATCAGTCTTCGCACTTGTGACGGGGGGGTGATACCCAGGGTCGACGTCATTCGGGTCCCGGGCATGTTTGTCGAATTCAACGGCGGGAACGGAACGGCTCTCCGCAAGATCATCGCAAAGACGGACAACGCTTTCCGCCTCGTTCGCAGAATAGCAAACCGGCACCGAGGAATGAAGGAAAACAATCTCCTCAGGCTTATCAATGCCTTCGTACTATGTCACTTTACGTACACAATATCTATGTACAACTGGCTCAGAGCGGAGCGAGACCAGCTGAATGCTCTCATCCGCAAAGTGGTCAAGAGGGCTCTCGGGCTACCCATCAGGACCCATACCGAGGATCTCCTCAGGCTGGGGGTGCATAACACTGCCGAGGAGATTGCCGAAGCCCAAGAACGCGCGCAACTCACTCGCCTGAGCACCACAGCGGCAGGTAAACACATCCTCGAAGAGCTGGGTTACCAACCTGCGGGATTCCTGATGGTCACTACCCCGATCCCTAGGTGCATTCGAGACAAGTTCGAAGTGGCCCCTGTGCCCCGAAATGTCCATCCCGTCCATAACGAGGGCAGGCGCAAGGCCAGAGCAGCAGCCATCCTGAAACATATCAAGCAACGAGACATTACAGCAAGCTTCGTCGACGCCGCGGAGTACAGCGATGGGAAGACCTTTGCCATCGTTGTGGTCGACTCTAGCGGCAAGATTTCCAATTGCGCCTCCATTCGCACTTCAGACCCCGGAGTCGCCGAGCAAGCCGCCATCGCCCTCGCCCTGCTAACGGTCGTGGGTCCGAGATATATAGCGATTCCAAAACGGCAGTTAGGGCTTTTCAGAAGGGTTGCATCGCCAAGCAAGCTGCTCGTCTTCTTAGCAGCTCGAGTCGATATGCTCTCACGCATCATTCAATCCACTGGTTTCCAGCTCACGTAGGGTCGGTCGAGGGTGCTCCCCCGAACCTCAATGAGTCTGCTCACGAGGCTGCGCGTGACCTCACCGACCGCGCTTCCTCTGCAAGAAGCACCGACTCCCCTCCGCCCTACGGCCACAGGGACGCTCCCGCTACTCACAACGAGATTATTAAATTCTTCTACATGTCTAGAAGGGTCTTTCCACCCCCTCACCCCAAGCTGAATAGGGCGCAAGCCGTTTCGCTAAGGCTTCTGCAGACCAGTACGTATCCGTGTCTGTCCGTTCTTCACGAGGCTTACCCGGACGTGTATCGCGACGACGCCTGCCCCTCCTGCGGGCAGACCTCCACTCTAGCGCACATGCTGTGGGAGTGCGGGTCGACATACCCCAAGTTCATCAAGGAGGAGTAGGACTCGCTTCTGCGTAGCCCCGCTCTAGAAAAGCAAATCCTGGCTGTCCGGCGTGCCCGCGACCGGGCCGGTGGGCTAGACCTGCCGGTCCCGACGTGGGACTAGCCAGGTGCGCGACGAGTTCGCGTCCTCGCCGGACCTGCAATAAAAGTTTCTTCACTCGCTCACTCACTTGCACATGACCTGACAATAGCTCAGAGGAATTCTTCCGATTTCACAAGTGCACGCCTTCATACCCTGGACCCTAATTTACAGCTCCGTATTCCACCCGAGCTTCCACGGCGTGACAGCACCCTTCTAGTGCGTCTATCGCTTGGAGTAGCATTTTCAAATGCGTACTCTTTTCTTATCGGAATGGCCCACAGCCAACTTTGTGACTTCTGCGGGTGCAATGAAACAATCGCGCACCTTCTTTGTCAGTGCTCTCGTTTCAACCCGCAAAGAGCAGTCCTCTCAGCCCCCCTAGACAAACTGAACAAGCGCCCAATGGCAGAAAACAAGATCCTTGGAAACTGGCCTACGCGAACATCAGCGCGAACTGCTATGAAGGCGCTGCTGCGGTACTTAAAGGACGCTGGATTTTCTGACAAAATAAGACTACACTGTGTGACGTAGGATTGTACGGTGACACTGTGTAACACTACGAACGCCTTTGCGGGCTGCGTGACAGTGCCACAGAAACAGCTTGTGTGTACGTCGGCCTAGCAAACACCTAGGACTACCCACCAAGAAGAGAAGAGACAAGCACTCGCCCATGCTTATATTCTTTGTGGGTAGTCATGGGTGTTCGCGCTGAATTTTTTTGCCTTAAAAGTACCATGTACGAACTAGCCCTAACCGAAGTTTTATTGAAGCGGCGTCGCAGTATGAAGCGAACTGCTGAACTGCTGCTCAATAGCAGCAGTCAGTCAAGATTGCGGACGAATTTTGGATGTTGTAAGATACCATAAGCTTACTTCTATGTTCACTGCAGGACAAAGGTCTCTCATAGCGATCTTTAATTTCCCCTGACCTGCGCTATTTGATTCCAAGTTATGCCTGCAAATTTTCTCATTTCATTACCCGACCTAATTTTCTGCCGACCTCGGAACCGCTTATTTTCCCCTATAGTACCCACTCCGTATTTCTAATGGGGCCGATTATGTGCCCTATGGATTACGCGGCCTGCCCAGCTCAAACTTTTCCTTCTAATGTCAACTACCGCTATCCCCGTTTGCTCTCTGATCCACAACGCTCTCGTCCTCTCTCTTAGCGTTAAGCCATCGCTTTATTTGAGCGGTCCTTAAATTATTCTCAAGCTTCTATGTTAACTTCTAAGTTTCTGCCCCATATGATAGTATACAGGGTGTTTCAGCTAATTTAGCCAGCGATTAAATATATGCGAATGCCACGTATCTGGACAGAACCAAGGCAATTTTGTTTGCTGTCGCTTGGAGATTCTCAGATTATTCTTTTCGTTCTACCTAATTACATAATTAGTTCTTATTATCAATTTATCAAATAATATAATTCGATTAAAAGTGTGAATGAGAAAATTGTACTGCAACATGAAAAACTCCCGGTACAGCTTTCTGTTGCTCAATACGTGCTGCATAAAAGTGTTTTTCCGAGCGTGAAGAAGCCCGCAAATGCACGCAATATTGCTGTGCGATTGGCCGCTCGAGGCACTTCAGGATCCCAACCAGGATCAATGTGTTTTGCGCTTCTCTCTTTATTGGCAAATACTCTGAACCAGCGGCTTGTCACGCTTCTGACTCCCGTAAGATATCCCGGTGCGGTTACTATATGATTATTTGCTGCCTAATCACTCGCGCGTGTACTCAGATGTGATAAATGATTTTCTTGCTTCGCACAAGGCTTTTAACGTAGATGTCATGTAGTTTGTAATAGCTTGCAGCAAAGTAGTATTATCGATAGACACTCGCTTACTCTGTGGACCGTCACCAAACGTTAAGCTTCGAACATCTATGGGCTGTCGGTGAAGTCGCCCTCACCCATGCCTTGGCGCATTGATTCAATTGTAGCCCCGTTCCTTTATTACGGATACGTTGGTGACAGAGAGGGCGTAAGTTAACTTTTGAGTTGGAATGGATGTGTGTAGATAATGTTGCGAGAAACTTACAATGACAGAAACGGTGCTACTCTCTTTGTCACTGTGTAAGGAGCGGTGCACACCCTTGCCGACATACTGAGATTGAAGTCCATTCCTTGGAGTTTACTGAAACAACGCCGGCAGATGGGTGAATTTTTTTTACCCTCGAGGAACGCCATGAGTGCCGAAGGGACGGCAATACAGGCAGTCTTTATATGGAGCAGCTGAACGCGTGAACTTGGACACACAGATTCAATCCATTCCTTAATACGGGAGTCAGTTTTTCAGCACACGTCCTCACTCCACCGCTCCACATTTTGTAGCATGAATGAAGTACAGTGCGTTATCGAAAGCCCAGCTTCACTTCCGTAAAGCTGATCGCACAGAAGCATGGCAGAAGTGGTGATGGTTTGCTGAGCAGGCCATAAATATGATCGCTTGGCGCAAATAGGGAAGGACGGAAAGGAACAAGGGAAACACTCCCTTGTTCCTTTCCGCCTTTCCTTGTTTGCGCCAAGTGATCATATTTATGGTCTACTCAGAAATATGAACCGACTAGCCCAGTAACATGTACTTCTGGTGATGGTTTTGTTTTCTTACGCTTTCGCTGAGGCGACGTGCGGCGGGACGCCGAAAGCGCCATCTCGTTTCTCTAGAGCAAACTGCTGCGTGAGAAGGGTCTATAGAGAGCGTACTTGCTGGCGCTTTCTTTGAAGCCATGAAGCATCCTGTGGACTCGCTAACGCTTATTTCAACACCCGCCGGGGGACGTCAGCTGAAGATTGATTCCCGGTCGCATGCGGCCGCAAGGAATGAATGCTCAAGCGCGCCCGTACTTAGATTTAAATGCACGTTAAAGAACACCTGGTGGTCGAAATGAATCCGAAAATCCCCTCTACGGCGTTTCTCATAGCTCGTATGCTGCTTTGAAACTTTAAATGCCGTAATTGTATTCATGTAATTTCCTGACTGAAACTAAAATGCAGTATGCGTCAGTTTGCGCCCTCCCACTGTGCCATTTCAGCACGACTACTTTTCTGAAGACTTGTTCCTTCGGCGAATCATCAATAATTGAGATTTTGTTTGCCGTTAGTATGCGCTCTATCGTATAACCATAAACAACGGAAACACCAGGTGCAGAATAATAACGTTAGCGCAGCGCTATATTATGCTGCGCATAAAACACTTCTAGGCAGTAACCCTATCCTTTCGAATCCATAGAACAGACCTTAATGGGGTCCACATGAGTAAGCGTGCGAAACGTATATGTAATACATAGTACGTACTTGAGTAAGCCTGCTTCCTAGCTGATGTAGATACATTTGTGGCATGCCGACATGTATCTTTGAAGTAAAAGCTGATTGGCTAACAGTATTTCGTGATGAAAATCGAGAAGCATCGAAACAAAAAAATGCAAATGACCACTGTGATTCACGTTTCGCTGTCTCTTTGACCGTAGCTTTTTGTATTGTTATGTATTATCGTCCTTTTTTGGGGGCTGTGGTCGCTACGAACCTTGAACAAAACGCAGAACTATGATTTATCTGAAACGAATATTGCGTCGTAGCGGAGCAGTTCTTAAATTCTTTTTTGAATTTAAGATATGGTGTCGAGAAAGCTGGGAAAAATTAGTCGACACTCGATAACGTTCCGCAGTATATTTTTTTTTTTAGCGGGGGGAGAAGTGGCGGGGGAAGAGAGTATTGACTGGCATTGACCCACACTCTGTCACGTTCACTGAATTTCGCACTCGAGCGCGTTTCTTAATGCGTCAGCGTAAGAAGAGTCATGTGAAATGAAATCCTGGCGGAGTTTCTTGGCTATCTCGGGGCGTAAGAAATAAATAGTGGAGAGGAGGAGACAAATGTGTGACGTCATAAGTAGAATGGAGGCGAAAGAGGGTGTGTGAAGGAGGGGCAGGGTGTTCTGTCGTTTGTGCTTAGCAGCCAATAGACAGAGGGCATCCTCGTCACGTCGCACTTCGCCGCTCATGCCTGGCAGACCGCTGGGAAGAGGAGGGAATTGTCCTTCGCAGATTGTCTGCGGTGTTTGACAGATTCATACAAGTATTGTAAAGGCGAGTGTGTCTGAATACAGCTCAAAATGGAAGCAGTGCCATCAACGAGCACATTATGGAAAGTCATGCTGAGGAACATCGCCGATAGTATGCTGAGGCGATGCGACGGCGACTGAAGGCCAAATCAGAGGAAGCCTGTAAGGCTCATTTGGCTACAGCAGCTGAAGCGAAGCGCCGAAAGTGTGCTGCAGAGTCAAAGTAGAAAGATCCTTCGCAAGCCTTAAGTTCAGTCAAGTCATGTTTATTTTCCATCATCTAAAGAAAAAAACAGCCGCATAAGAGCTGCTACATAGAGTAGTTTGACTGGATAGCTACCCCCAAAGTTTGAACATCAATGTAAGGAGCTTTGTCGCATCCTTCAGCCGTCTTGTTGACTGCTCAAGGCTTGCGAAGGGTAAATGCTAGTGCATTACTGTCGGATCAATCAATTCAGGAAGCATCTTTTTGCTCACGTATTAGAAATCAGTGCAATCAGTATTCAGTATGGCGACCAGTGAAGGGTTAACTAACGATGGTTACTTAAAATATTCAAAGCTGAACGCTTCGCAATTAGCGACAATGCAAACGAGTGACAACATCTATAGCTATTACGTTTTTCTTACAGGCTGCTATAAAACTTCGGAACATCCATGTTATGAGCCCGGTACCGGCCAACACGCTACTTAAATGCCCACACTAACGAATGATTACTTAGAAAATAAGTAATATGATGACATCGCACAAGAACACCTTTACAAAAAGAATAGCAGGCCGTGGTTTAAAAATGGTTGGCGAATAAAGAAAAAAACAAAGAGCGACAGACAGTGGCTGTGATCTAATTCACAGCGGGAAAGTATGTGCTGCGGTGTCTTGCAATACATTTTCTAGACATACTTTCGAAAACGCGAACAGTATGATGGTGCTTGCACCGTCTGCACAAGGCGTAATAAGCTCGTAAAGATTGATATAAGACATTTGCATGTCCCCATGGCTAGAGCCGTCGAGGCACGTAGCGGGTGCGGCGATGGACGCACCGCTCATGGGTTATTTGCTACTTACGGATGCCTTTTACAGTCTTTCATGTGGCAGCAATTGGAATATATATATATATATATATATATATATATATATATATATATAAATATATATATATATATATATATATATATATATATATATACTGAGCGATCATGATATCTTGCATTTTACACTTACAACAACACAACAAAAAATATACCGACAGTGTAAAAAGTTCCGAGATTATAAAGAAAGCTAACTATCAAGCCATCAACAGAGAACTGTGCATATTTTAGACACTTTTCGACCACTTAATCTGCAACGCTCCGTAGAAACTAACTGGTCTATTTTCAAAAATAAAATAGGTGAGCTAATCACCAAACACGTGCCCCTTCGATCCGTTTATACTAACAATAAAGCACCATGGTACAGCACATATCTGAATCGGTTATCGAAAAAGAAAAAACGTTTATTCCGTACAGCGAAACATTCCACAAAACAGACACATTGGCTAGCACATAAACACGCAGCAATTTTCATATCTTAAGGCCCTAGCTAGGGTCAGATAAATTTTCATTCCTGAATTCGACACTTCCAAATTTATTGAAGACTAATCCAAAGCGCTTCTGGGAAGCCATACGAGGAAATAGCCATAAAACTGGAATATCATTACTGACAAGTTCTGGGTACCGAGTACCTGAGCTATTGTGTTCTACTGTGCTCAACAATACCTTCACTCAGTCATTCTTATCACCTCAGATCCCTGATCTGATGCGTGGGATAAATTCAACTAACTACCACTTCATGGAACCTATCGTTTTCGACTCAATCGGTATCAAAGCCATAGTACAGAAATTAAAACCTAAAGCATCATGTGGGGTAGACGAAATGAATACTATATTCTTACAAAACACAGTGGAATACTGTTCAATCATACTAGAATGTATTTACTGGCAATCTTACAACTCTGGCACCTTACCGTATGATTGGAAAATTGGCAAAGTAATCCCCATTCACAAAACTGGCCCAACCAATGATCCACAGAACTATAGACCTATTTCACTTACATCTGTACCATGTAAAGTTTTGGAGCATATACTATACACGCATCTAGTTAATTTTCTTGGAAATAACTTCCTCACAGTTATGCAGCATGGATTCCGTAAAAACTTCTGTGACACTCAGCTTATCCTCTTCACTAATGGCCTACATGCGAATTTAGATTCTGGTTTTTTAACAGACTATATTTCTTGACTTTTCTAAAGCGTTTGACAAAGTGAACCATGCATTGCTTCTTCATAAATTAAACGTTCTAAACATAGGCCCCTCCGTAATTGATTGGATTCGAGCGTTTCTGACATCATGTCTTCAATTTGTAGCCACTAATGACGCTAACTCACCTTTAGCTCCAGTTGACTCCGGTGTCCCGCAAGGGTCCGTCCTCAGTCCTTTATTATTCCTAACTTATATTAATGACTTGCCCCCTCACGTTCCCTCGAACATTTGTCTATTTGCGGATGACTGTGCCTTGTATCGTAAAATAAGTAATTCTTCACATATTCTAGCAATTCAGGAGGATCTCAATAACATAAATAAGTGGTGTCGTACGTGGCGCATGGAAGTAAACATTAGAAAGTGTAAGAGGATGAGGAGTTCTCGTACTAACGTGATCTGCCCCACCTATACGCTAAATAACATCCCACTAGAATGTGTAACGTCATATCGATACTTGGGCGTTCACATTACCAGAAATCTATCCTGGAAAACTCATATTGATCACATAACCTCTAACCTAGGCCTCTCGTACACTGGGATACTTTCGTCAGAAATTTTCTCTAGCGCCATCATCGCTAAAACTCTTATTGCACGCAACTTGCATTCGTCCACAGCTAGAGTACGCATCATCAGTATGGGACCCTGGTCATGACACCCTCATACAGTCTCTAGAGGCAATACAGGATCGCTCAGCCCGTTTCATTCTCACCAACTACCAAAGAACTGAGAGTGTCACTAACATTAAAGCTCTCCTACACCTCCCGCTGTTATCAACCCGCAGAAAACTATCTCACTTATGTCTTTTCCATAAAATCTCCTACCACAACGCATATTTACTTTCTATCTTTGTTCAACCGCCACCATGCATTTCATCTCGCATTGACCACCGCCAAAAGTTAAACATGCCGCACTGTAACACCGTCGGCTTTTCATATTCATTTCTTCCCCAAACGAGCAAAGATTGCAATAACTTAGCCGCATTACTTACAAGCATACCTGACACCAATAACTTTAAAACCACACTTCAAAGGTTAATGTTATTAATTAATGTTGCGTTTGCTTGTTCTGTATAATAACTGCTCTTATGCCCTAATTTTAAGTTATGGCTTGTATTTCTTATATGGTATGTTCCTTTTTTTCTTTGCTTTCTTTTTTTATTACGCCATGTATTTTTGCTTTTTGCGCCATGTATTTTTGCCAGGCTCACAAGTTTCTATTTACAATCTTTATTATTTTGTATACCATGTTTTGTGATGTTTTTGCCATGTTGTTGCCTTCCTTCCTTATTTTTACTTGTTCTTTTTATTAATTATTGACGTCCACGTATTTAGCTTTCATGCTTTGTTCGAAAGTTTTTGCTTCTTTCTACTTATAATTTTTTTTCTCCAATCAACTATTGTGTGATTTGCCTCTGTATTTACCTTGCCCCTACCCTCTGCAATGTACAATCGTACCTTGAGGGTATAATAAATAAATAAATAAATAAATAAATAAATAAATGATGAGCGCCAATGTTTCCATGAATTTTACCAGCCTCATAAAAACACACGTTCAAGTACACGTCAGAATTATGCGCAACACCACACACGAAGCAGATAACGATTCAACATTGTAGATGGTTGCGGATCAAATCGTTTCAAGTCGTTAATCTTGCGACACTAACGCACTTTGTCTGGAGCAGTCACTGCACATATAGCACGAGGACACCAAGCTGGGGGGCCGGTATTGAGACGAAGAGAGACACCATTCTGTAAATATGCTAATACGGCCTCGCAGTGCGAAGCGAACTGTGGCTCAAGAGAAACAGTGCGTCGGCAAAATTACGGAGGAATTTTGGATGTTATAAGAAGTCATCAGCATATATTTATTTTCACTGCAGGACCAATGCCTTTCCCAGCGATCTCTAATTACCCTTGACCTACGCTAGCTGATTCCAAGTTGTTCCTGCAAATTTGCTTATTTCATCACCCCACTTATATTCTGCAGACTTCGACAACGCTTCTTTTCCCCTACCATCCACTGTGCATTTTTTAGCTTATGGGGTTTTACGTGTCGAAACCACGCTCTGATTGTGAGACACACCATAGTGGGCGACTCCGGAAATTTTGGCCATGCGGGATTTTTTAACGTGCACCTAAATCTATAGGTACACGGGTATTTTCGCCCCCACGGATATGCGGGCGCCGTGACCAGGACTCGATTCTTCGACCTCGTGCTTAGCAGCCCAACACCATAGCCACTAAGCAACCATGGTTGGTATTCTGTATTTATTATCGACCACCAATTATCTACGCTACGAATTACATAGCCTGCCCAGCTCCAATTTTTCCTCTGAATGTCAACTACCACTAGCCCCGTTTGCTCTCGGACCCACATCGCAGTATTCATGTCTCTTAACGCTAGGCTAATCATTTTTTAGTTTCATTTCTTCTTTGGGCCGCCCTTAACTTGCTCTCGAGCTTCATTGTTAACTTCCAAGCTTCTCCCCCGTATGTTAGCACCGGTAGAATGCAGGGATTGTACCCTTCGCTTTTCAATGACAGCGGCGCGCTCCCGGTCATGATTTGGTAATGCCGGCCGTATGCACTGAACCCATTTTCATTGTTCTTTAAGTTCCTGTCTCATGATCAGGCTTCCCTGTAATTCACCATACTCCTGCACAAACTCTAGAGGCTCACTGCCGATCATGAATTATTGTTCGCTTGACAAACTATTAAAAGTTACGTTTGTATTCTGCATGTTAATATTCAACCTACACATACACATTCTCAACTCAGGTCCTTAATCAAGTCTTGCAATGTGTCCCGAGCGTTGCTGAACAGGGCAATGCCATCGGCAAGCTGAAGGTTGTTGAGATGTGCGCTGTTGATTGCCGATCCTAATTCTTCGCAGTCTAACAGCTTGAATACGCGTATTTCTTCTAAGCAAGCAGTGAATATCATTGGAGAGATTGGGTCTCCTTGCTTGACCGCTTTATCGATAAGTATCTTTCCGCTTTTCTTGAGGATAAATAAAGTATGTGAAGCCGGAACCATCACTGTAGCAGAGCCGAAGCGAGTCTGAAGAGTTGCGGATACGTGCGCTGTGTCTCAACGTAAATATGGAAGTTACACATAAAGAATTTTTTAGTTGTCTGCCGAATGCTGCAAGTACCGCGGCCTTGATGCGAAGTTCGTTCAGTGTTTCAGAACAATCTGCAAGATGCGCATTCACACAGTTAATTACACGCAAATGCCGTAGCTTCGTACATACGCACCGAATTAAGTGATCGAACTATGCAACGCCGCGAGAGCGCACAAGGCTGCATAATTCGCGCGACGCAAATGCTGATCTGGCTGATACGATGTGTTTTAGTCGCCGAGCTTATCGTCGTGCACAATTCCCATTGTTCACTTCGCGATACCAGATCACTGTGGCCGGATTTTTCACGCCGTCATGTTGACCTTGAGTACTGAAGAGCAGACGTGGAGCACCGTAAGACCGTCGCTGATTGGAAGAAAATTCTTGTGCTCAATTCAGAAACGCCAATGAAGGGTTTCCTAAGGGAGAGGTGGAAACGATAGGAGGAACATCACGCGAAGCGACTGAAAGGCGTGAGTGAGGTCATTTCGCCCAGGACTGATGTTTTTGTGGTGTTCAGAATAAGCATATATATTTCCAGCCAATCATAAGACGATGATGGCTGTCGTTTGCTGTCGCTTTTCTTTGTCATCTAGCTTCTCATGCACTGTTGCCCAGTTACTGGCTTTGCATATGCAATACAAAAACGCAGTGCTGTCTTTATGAGCGTCATGCTGCGTGCTTTCTTACCACAAACGAAATGTCTCCAGTAATACGCGCCAGTGTGGTTATATAGTTCAAGTTCAAGTTTAAGTTTATTCATCATCAACGATGTCAGTTTTACAAGAATTGTATACAAAATTAGCACTACACAGGGAGTCCCAAAGTTACAAACTGTCAGGGGGACTCCCATACATGAACAAAATGAAAAAAATAAACGATACAAATCAAGCATTGGTTACGGTGGCTTCACAGACAATCAGAAAAAATTAGAAACGGCGCGAAAAACAAGAATATAAAACTGTTTAGTAAGACAAAAAAATGCGCAGGAGACTTCTGTAGTGAACAAGCAATGCAAATGTACAATAAAATAAAAATAGGAGAAATATAACATGTAGTATAATAGCTAAGTCAATTATGATTACAATCACAAAAGTCAGTGGTTGGGATGAAGAGAGTTGCTGCATAAAGTATTTCTTAACTTGATTCTTGAATATATGCTCTGTGGGGGATGATTTAATGGTATGTGGAATAGAATTCCATAGTTTTATTCCCGCAAATGTGGTAGTGAACTTACCATAGTTTTTGCGCACTTTAGGCAAAAGACGATTATTGAGTTCAGAGAACCTAGTAGTGTTAGTATTTACAAAAGTTTCAATAGCAAAGCCATCTATGTGTGCAATATTACGAAATAATTTATAGATCACGATTGTTAACTTTTATTGAAAGAGCTGATGAAGAGGATTAATGTTTAAACTGCAATAAAGTGGCGTTGCATTCGATAGGAAATGGCTGAAAGTCATGAGCCGAATCGCCTGATTCTGCAGGCGTTGAAGTTGGCTGAGGTGAGCGAGGTTTGTGTTTCCCCAGGCTGATATGCAGTACGATAAATGGCTGTGAATGTGTGCATGATAAAGGGAATGGATAATGTGTGGCTGAATATATGAGCGGGTTTTGATTATGGCGCGTATTCCAAACGATATCTTACGCACAAGTGACTGCGCATGAAGATTGAATTTCAGATGCCTCTCTAAAACTACGCCAAGAAACTTAGTGCTATCAGATATTGGTATTAAGTTGTTTTCAAGACACACCGATATAGCGTTCGAAATTAGTGTCGGGAAGGAATGAAAAACCACAAAAACCGTTTTTAGCGGATTGATGCGCAACATGTTCTTTTGACACCAGGAAGTTATGTTATGCAGATCGTTAACATTTCGCTGTAGCTCGTCGACATTGTTAGCACAAGTAAAAATAGTCGTGTCATCTGCATATAATATACAGTCCGTAGTGGTCAGAACATTAAGTAGGTCGTTAATAAATAGCAGAAACAGCAGCGGGCCAAGGATCGAGCACTGAGGAACGCCTTGATATATGTTCTTAGCAGATGGGAGTTAGGTAGCTAGAAAGAAGTTGAAGTGGTGGGCCAGTTATGCCGTAAGATTCAAGTTTATGTATTAGAATTTTGTGATTAATGGTGTCAAAGGCTTTTGTTAAACCTATAAATACACTTCCAACCAGCAAGCCTTGGTCGATTGCCTTCTTGACTTTATCGGTGAAGGTTAGAAGCGCAAGCTCAGTTGAGCAACCCTGCCGAAAGCCATATTGTTTAGGTGATAGTAGATTAAATTTTGCTAGCTAGGATGATAAACGTGTATGAACTAGTCGTTCAATGATTTTACTGAAAAATGAAAGAATACAAATAGGCCTGTAGTTATTCAGAATTTCGCGATTACCTTTTTTGTAAACAGGTGTTATTTTACCAACTTTCAGAGAACTGGGAAATATGCCTGCTTTCAACATTTTGTTGACAATATCTGCTATGATAAGAGAGAATTCATTAGAAACTAATTTGATACGAGATGGGTGAACAGAGTTTAGGCCAGGTCCAGTAGACCTAAGCGAAAATATAACATGAAGAACTTCCTTTGCATTCGTAGATCGCAAGTAGAAAGAATGAAGATGACGAGGCAATGCCGGTAATGGGGGATATGTTTGAGAATCGCAAGTACCACTAAAATACTCACTGAAGGCATTCGCGATATCAGCTGGGTGGCAGTATGTTGGTGTCTAAGTTTTTATTTTTGTTAAATGCTCACGGCATTTATTATTTAAGAATTCATTGATGACCTGCCAGTTGCACCTCGTGTTATTGCCATTATTCAAAATCTTGTTCTGAAAGTAATCTCGTTTAGCACATTTAAGTGCGGCTGCAAGCGTGTTAGAAAATTTTTTGAGACGAGATTTAAGTTCAAAGTTAAATGGCTCACAAATTGCCCTTTTGTGGAGCCGATTTTTCTTCAATATACATCGGAGTAGCGCTTTCGTGACCCAAGGTTTTCGAAGGGAACTGAAGAAACGAGTTGGGATAGATGTAGTAGTGCATTCATGAATGCAGCGTGTTACTTCAGCCAAGAACAACTGATAAGCCTCTTCAGCGGAAGATTCACAGAGTACTCCGGTCGAGTCATTTGACTGTATCATAGAGATAAATTTTTGAGAGTCAAAATGTACTTTCTCTTTCTTTTCAGTCGATTTAGAATTTTCTGCACCTAAAGTAAAAAATATAGGGTAGTGGTCGGTTATGCTGTGCTCGATGACTCCTGCCGTATGATCTGTAGTAAAGTTGTTTAATATGTGATCAATTAACGTATTAGATCCTGTCATGTCACATCTAGTTGGAGAAGTAAATAGAGAAGCAAGGCCATAGCTAAGAAAACACGCAAGATAATCAGAACACAATGGAATATCAGGGTCGATAATGTTTATGTTGATGTCACCGCAGATAATGACATTTTTGTTTTCGTTCGCAACAGTGTGCAACAACTTTTCAAACTGTAGACAAAACTTAGAGTATCACGATGATGGTGAACGATAAATGTACGCTAACACTGTGTTCCGGCCATCAATTGAAAAAACACTCTGATCAAATTCTAACCATATAGATTCGCAGAGCAAATTAGAAAAGGCAAGATCATTGCGGCGTTTGTATGGCAATGACGATTTAATAAATATGGCAGATCCGCCGCCACGTGGCGTAGCACGATAGCAGTACTCTGCATTGTACTTGGGTAGCGCATATAAATCTCTATCGTCCAGTGACAACCATGTCTCAGATAGACAGATAAAAGAGAAGTTGTGATTAATTATGGAAAGAAATGCTAGGAGGCTGTCATAGTTTTTTGTAGGCTACGAATATTAAAATGTATTAGCGATAACTTGCGAGCTTCATCACTGAAATATTTTTAAGGTCCTGACAAGAAAACATTCTTGCGCAGGTTTAAGTTATGCAACCGCAAACACTAGTAAGCTAGATGAAAACAGTAACATCACCCGCACTAGAGATCCTGTAGACACGGCTGTCATCTGTCTTTCGCGCCTGTATTACGCAGTGGTCTGTCCAGAGGTGTTTCCAGCCTCTTGCTTTTTTCAGCTCAAGAGCTTGTGCGAACAGTCGCTTTCTTTCTTGCGTAAGATGTTCGTTTACATATAAGGGCTTCTGATGCTTTTCTGGAAACCCAAGGGTCACAGTGGTCAAGTGAGCTTTGCGTGCCTTTTTCAGGAACTCAGTTTTTTTTTCCTCGGGAGCAAAAGCGTGCAATAACATTTGTTTCTTTTTTAGCTGGTACACGATGTACAGTATCGACATCCTCAGGAGCGATTTTGCATCCTATAGTATTAACCATAGACTGAACAACCGCAAGACAGCTTTCACCTTTGGTTGCAGGGACACCTTTTATTTCGACGTTATTTAGTTGAGAGTACTGTTCCAGTTCAGAAACCCTGTGTGCCAAGTGGACATTTTCATCTTTCAGAGCCCTGTTTTAAACAGTAAGATCTATATTCTGATTCTTAACCGTCTCGAAAAGTTCATTAAACATGTTAAGGCTGTCACGCATCACAGCAACCTCAGCGCGTAAAGCGTCCATTTCTTTTGCCAACTCAGCATTGGTAGGCATTGTGTAAACAGCACGCAATTTGGCAGCAGCGGCAGCGGCATACACAGAGAAAAATATGGTTGGAAAGCAAAGGAAAAAAAAAAGACCAACCTGTCGCAAAAGTAGAAGTACATTAGCGACTTGCTCGCGACCGCAACCGCCGCTGGCAAAAGTGAGCGACAGCCTCAACGATGCCTGCTTATATGTGGGAGCTTGGCCGGTAGAGGGCAGACGCAGCAGACCAGTCACTGTCGTGACGAGTTGGTCAGCTGGGCACCACACGTGTAGAGGTGATAGCCTTGCCTTGTTTCGGCTCGGGGATTGTTCCGCAATGCTGTGGCAAAAGTAGAAGTAGATTAGCGACTTGCTCGCGACCGCAACAGCCGCTGCCCAAAGTTATAATATATATATATATATATATATATATATATATATATATATATATATATATATATATATATATATATATATATATATGCGTGGGCGGGCGGGCGTGTGTGTGTGTGTGTGTGTGTGTGCGTGTGTGTGTGTGTGTGTGTGTGTGTGTGCGGGCGCGCGCGCGCGCGGACTCGTGCGACGATTATTCACTCCGCTGGTGAGGTGCATTTTATTTCACAGCATCCCTCTTGCTCATGCTGTCCACATGATTTTCCGGCAATACAATAGAAGGCTGAGGCTAAGAGCCCGGAAGACGTCTGTGAATTGCACAACAGCGAAAAGTTTTAATAATTACAAACGTTTAGTCGTTGTTTTCTTTGTTTCGTCTCGCATGGAGAATTATATTTCATCAAATTCGTCGGGAACAAATAATCCGCTTGTCGTGTAGATCGTCATGACATGTCAATCATGTCATGATTGTCATGCAGAAACAAAGCCTATCAGACATTGGGCAGAAGTTCGCTGCCCAGCAATAATATTACTGCATTCCACAGTAGCACCCTCCCAATACAATTATGCGCTAAAATTGCTCAGTGAACTTTGAGATGACAAATCAGAGCGCGCCACAAAGACATGAGCACTCACCATCCTCGGCTATCAGTAGTGGCCTCTGGCAAATCAGCTGCAACAGCGCGTTACAACGCTTACTCGTGTCAGTTCGAATGGTGCAGATAGACATACGTTAGTAAGACTGCCTACACCTCTATCGCAGAAATGGCTTCTTAAGTCGTCATCTGCGACGGCTATTTTTGGTTTTGAGTATTTGCGCAAGTATTGAAGTTCGCACCTGTGCTACTATTATGCATACGCCTTTTTTTCGACTACAGCGCTTGTCTTTGCAGTGATGGGCATCGCACACTTGCACAGGGTTATCTTTGCGAATACTCTTTATCGTAATATTTTTCTTATGCCAGAATTTGCTCGTAAGTTCGCTTAGTGAATTCCGCTCCTGGTAGTGTTCACGAGCATTGGACATTGCTTAAGAATAAATTATTGCAGTCGTTTTGCCCCATCCTGCCTAACGACAAGAAAATGCAGTCTACTTTTGCCTGCACTGAGAATTGAATGTTGATTATGAATATTTCGAATTAGGTGGATATTCAATATTTACAAAAAACAACACTGTGCAGTAAAAAGCGACCTCCTGCAAGTTGACCATATAAATAACTGCCCTCAAGGTTCTAATAAAATAGTTAATTAAGAAATTTATGTTAATTAATCTTCCGAAACTCATGTTACTAGCGGCGCAGTATGCCAGTCTCGCCAAGGAACTCCTTAGCGAAAACATCACGTTCGCTACGCTGAAAGCGTATTTTATTTTAAATAATCAGTAAAGCTTTAAAAAACCAATTGTTCACATCACGGTGGATGGATGTCTGCGATGCGGGATGGGCTTTTTCGTTAATGAAGTAAAGTAAGTGTGATAAGCACTTCTTTTCATATTAAATCTATTGTTTGTTTTTGTTTTCTTATTCCGTGTCCAATTACGTGTTCGTGAGAAAGATAGAGAACAGTCTCTGCAGCAGAGGATTGTATCCTTAGCAATTTGTTTCGGGAAAAGATGGAAGATAATTGACAGTTTAGGTTACCCCGGTAAAGCTACAACTGCTCGTGCACTTATCTGTCCTTCTTGTAGTTTTTTCAAGGTGGCTGTTTTGTCTTACTTCTTTATTTTCCCTTATTTCTTTTCTTGGCCTCTTTAAACTCACACATTTTTTTTTCTGTCCGCTTCAAGTGGGTGGCCGTGGTGTTCCTTTTAGGAGACAATTATCAGCCCGCCTCTCTTCCTGTCTTAGTGGTATCTATATATGTGTCTGCATCGTTATTAAGAAAAATAATAATTGGGCGGCAGTCGCCTTGTACGCCGTCTGTTCAATAACACTGATTTCACTTGAACAGAGTTTTAATTATAACGTCCCGAAAGACGACTTATAACAAACGTGAGATTACCCTTGAAGTCTCGGAAAAGATTTTCAGCACTGTGCTTGTGTTGTGTTTACTCGAATACCTAAATTATTTAATGTGTACATACCGCTTTTTCAAGAAACACAACTAGACGGAAAGCTGTAAAGGGTTATACAGTTCTATTTTTGTAGACTGAAGTCTATAAAAAGTCTATAAGCAAATGTCTATAGACTATCTATAGACATTTGTCTATATACATTCCATAGACTTCAGTATACAAAATATAGAACTGTATAACCCTATAAAGCTTTCTCTATAGGCATTCTACAGACATCTGTCAACAAAAGTTAATTTTTATTAATCTATAGACAGTCTATGGAGTGTCTATAGACTCAGGTATTTTACAGACTAGTCTGCAATAGTGTAAGGCCATTGGTCCATAGAATGTATATAGACAATTCCTGTACACCATTCTATAGCTAATATATAAACTTTGGCTTACACTATGTGTCGATTATTTTCGATACATTGTGCCGCAGCTAATATAAGTTCAGTGAAGCTGTTCAACGAAGAATAATGTAAAAAAAGACGGTGCAGTAAGATCTGAATTTAATAGATATGGTGTTCAGCCGTCCGAGATCTGACCTGAAAGTATTTTTATAATCGCATATTGTAACGTAGATCGAAGACGTTGGAGTCTTACAAAATAGACGCTGCTGTTTAATGGCGGGCCAGAAGAACGTGCAGCTCACGCGCTTCATCCTCCTTCATGGCGCCGACCTTTGCGCGCGCCGTCCCGCGGTGCGGCACCCCCACATCATTGTGTCAGTTGCCCCCCCCCCCCCCCCCCATGCGAAAAGCGACCGTCTCGGCAGCGTCAAAAAGTTCTTTTGGCGACACGCAATGGAGCTCCTCAGACGCATCTCAGCGTTCACGTACGCGCATAGTAGGGTTTCATGCGCACTACATGAACAACTTCCGCGCGAGGACGACAACGGAGCGAACCGGGGTCAGAACTGCAAGGGACGACTTCGTAGGTCACGTCACTGAGGCGGCGTGTAACCTGGTAGGGACCAAAATGCCGGCGGAGCAACTTTTACGAGAGTCAACGGCGATGGATGGGCGTCCAGACCCACACGAAGGCGCCGGTATTGTAATGGACGTCGCGTCGACCCTGGTTGTAGCGAAGGGTGTCGGTATGCTGTCGGCTCCGGATACGACGCCGAGCAAGCTGGCGTGCTTTTACAGCTCTTAGTACGAATTCTTCCGCGTGTTCGCTGGGCGGGCTATTATCAACCAGAGGTCATGGCGTCAAGTGTTGAAGTGACGTGGCGCCCGTATACAAGTTCGAACGGCGTAAACTGTGCAGTCTCCTGTACAGCAGTGTTATACGCGAAGGTTACATAGGGTAACATCTCATCCCACGTCTTGTGCTCGACAACGATATACATCGAGAGCATATGAGCCAGCTTTCTATTCAGACGTTCAGTTAATCCATTGGTCAGCGCACTGCTGCTCAGCCATCTTTATGGCGTCGATAACGCCGACAAATGGCAAGTCATGGTCAAGGTCCGAGGACGTCGTAGGGAGTGGTGCGCGTGACAAACGGTAGCTGTCGCTGTGCTTCCTTCCAGATCGGTAGACAACTGTAATGTCGTACTCTTGTAAGCGCAGGCTCCAACGGGCTAGTCTGCCTGAATGATCTTTGAGGTTGGCAAGCCAGCACAGGGCATGGTGATCGCTGCCAGCCTTAAAGGGTCTATCGTACAAGTAGGGTCGGAATTTACCAATTGCCCACACAACCGCTAAGCATTATTTTTCAGTGGTTGAGTAGTTTTTCTCAGCCTTGGTGAGACTGCGGCTTGCATAAGCAATGGGGCGTTCCGCACCAGCTTGCCACTGCACAAGTACTGCGCCGAGACCCGTATTGCTGGCGTCAGTATGAATTTCAGCGTCAGCGTCTTCGTCGAAATGACCAAGCATTGGGGCCGCTTCCAAGCGCTTGCGCAATTCATTGAACGACTGCTGCTGCTCGTCCGACAAAATGAAAGACACATCGTCGCGTGTGAGCCATGTCAGAGGCTCAGCAATTCTCGAGAATCCCTCGACGAAGCGCCTATAATATGCGCACAAACCAAAGAAGCGTTGGACAGCCTTCTTGTCTGTGGGTGGCGAAAACTCGGCTACGGCAGCTAATTTGTCGGGGTCTGGTCGGACGCCTTTAGGACCAACGACATGGCCAAGAAATTTGAGCTCTTGGAACCCGAAGTAGCATTTTTCAGGCTTGATGGTGAGGCCGGCACTACGAATCCCCGCGAGGACACTCTCGACTCGTGCGAGATGTTCGTCAAACGTGCTCGAGAACACGACGACGTCGTCCAAGTATACGAGGCTGGTTTGCCATTTGAGTTCAGCAAGCACGGTATCCATCATCCGCTGAAAGGTGGAAGGTGCGGAACAGAGACAGAAGTGGCGAACTTTGAACTCATAAAGCCCGTCAGGTGTCACAAACGCTGTTTTTTCACGATCCTGTTCATCGGCTTCGATTTGCCAATACCCTGATTTAAGATCCAACGAAGAAGAAAAATTGGCATGTTGTAGACGATCAATGCGTCGTCGATGCGTGGCAATGGATAAACATCGCGCTTGGTGACACGGTTCAACTTTGTATAATATACACAGAAGCGTAGTGGGTTGTCTTTCTTTCTGACTAACACTACAGGGGAGGCCCACGGGCTTGTGGACGGCTGGATCACGTCGTCTTGGAGCATCTCTTTCACCTGATGCTTGATCGCTTCCTTTTCCACTGGAGACACTCTGTAAGGATGCTGACGAACAGGACGTGCGGACTCGTCCGTTATGATGCAGTGCTTTGTGATGGACGTGCGCCGTACTTTGGACGACGTTGAAAAACAGTCCGCAAATTCATTGACGAGACTCAGTAGACGGTCTTTCTGATGGTCTTGCAGAGCAGAGTTAACGTGAATCCGTTCTTTTAGGCTGGGTAACTCAGATTGCTGAGTCGATGCGATTTCCAATGTGGCAATGTCAGTAACATCAATGATTTCGCGAAGAAATGCGATTGCCGTTCCTCGCGGTATATGCCGATATACGTTGCTAAAGTTTGTTAGCAAGATGACTGAACATTTGTTGCGCACCTGAAGAAGCCCTCTGGCTATGCGAATGTGGCGCTAAAGAAGCAGAGGGATGTTTGCCTCCGCAATTCCTTCGGCGTCGTCCTCCATGTCGCATCGGACAAGGGTAAGCACGCTGCTCTTGGGTGGTAACGTGACGTGATCGTCAGCTACGTGAAGCACGATGTCACGGTCGTTGCCATTGCTGTTCGCCATGGCTTGCGTAGTAGCGAAGCTGGCTCTAGACTCTTGCAAGTCTATGATGGCACCGTTCACCTGAAGGATATCCATGCCGAGTATAAGGTCCTCCGAACATTCCAGAAGAATGACGAAGTCGCCGATGTACGTTAAACCCCGAATGTTGACTCGTGCCATGCACCGGCCCATTGGAGTTATGAGGTGCCCTTCTGCAGTACGAATCTGAGTCCTGGTCCATTGCGTCGAAACTTTGTTCAGGATACGCGCGAGATTCTGGCTTATAACAGACATGTCCGCACCTGTGTCGATTAACGCCGTGACTTCGTGGTCATCTATGGTAACTGGTAACTCGCAAGATACTGACACCGAACTACACTGCTTTCTCTGCGTCTCAATTACGTCATCTCGCGGTCGTCTTAGTGGAGGATCTTCAGCGTTCGCAACGTCAGCGACCTCACCTCCGCAGGTCGCTGGACTCAGTTTTCCCAGGAGGCAGGGCTAGGTGAGCGACGCCTTGTTGCGCTCGGCGTGAAGATGGGGCTGGAAGACCTGTTTCGGGCGGGTGACGGTTACCGGGGGACACGGAATCGTGGGGCAAACGAGGTCCTGGCGTCCGCGAGGTAGGCTTCAATCTCTAGAGGGCATTCACCATTGCGGGGGCACGGCGCATTCAGTAAAAATCCACGGAGCCCAGCTCGGCGGTAAGCACACGCCCTGTAGAGGTGATTGGCTTCACCGCAATGAAAACACAAGGGCCTCCGGTGTGCAGTGCGCCATACGTCGCTCTTGCGGGGTGGTCGTGTTTCAGACATGAATGGCGTGCGGCGAGTCCTGAAGTCGCCAGTTGCTTGTTCAACGGCGCGCACACCATGAGAGTCCGGGACGTCGCGCACATCGTAAAAAGTCGGGGACAACGAACTTCTCGCAGCTTCCGCATACGGCATGCGAGGCTGTGGCTGCCGTACCTCGTGCTGTGGTGTCGCGCTTCGCTCCGGGACTTGTACTGCCTGCCTGATTTCCTCCCGGATGACCTCAGCCAGAGCGGGTCACGGTACCGGTACCGGAGCCACCTGAAGCTTTTGAAGCTCTTCTCGGACAACAGGCCTGATGAGCTCCCACAAGGCGTCGGGATTGTCCAAGGTTATAGCGAGAGGGTCACGCAATAGGTTCGACACGTCGCGTTTGTACTGTCTTGTTCGCTGCTGCAGTGCCTTTTCCATTGATATGGCTTCCGCGAGAAACTCAGCAACGGTCATTGGTGGGTTGCGTATTAGTCCACCGAATAACTCGTGCTTGACGCCGCGCATCAAGTTCCTGAACTTCTTTTCTTCCGGCATGGACGGATCCGCGCGTCGGAAAAGTCGGCACATATCTTCCACAAACATTGCGACGCTTTCGTTCGGCCGCTGCACTCTCGCCTGAATTGCAGATTCAGCTCGCTCCTTGCGATCGAGGCCGGCGTAAGTGCTGATGAGCTGCCATCGGAATTCGTCCCATGTCGATAGAGCCGTCTCACGGTTCTCAAACCATGTCCGCGCATAGTCTTCGACGGCAAAGTAGGTGTTGCGTAGCTTGCGCTCTAGAGTACAGCCGTTGAATTCTGCGACACGCTCAAAGTGATCGAGCCAGTCCTCAACACCTTCGAAGGTGTCCCCATGGAAGGATGTGGGGATTCGTGGCTGGTTAAAGACGACCTTGGTCGGTGCGGTTGAGGAAGAAGACGGAACTGAGGTACTCATCCTTATGACTCGATTGAGTAGAGGCTCGTGCTCAGGTGGCAGTCCTTGAAGTCGACGGCTTGTCCGTACGTGAACTGGAGTCAGCTCGACCGGACTTCGTACTGGGCTTGTAGGCGGTGTTCGATCAGGGTGTGGTAGCATGTACCCCGCACCTCCACCAGAAAAATGTAACGTAGATTCAAGACGGAGTCTTAGAAAATAGACGCTTCTGTTTAATGGCGGGCCAGAAAACGTGCAGCTCACGCGCTTCATCGTCTTTCATGGCGCCGACCTTTGCGCGCGCAGTCCCGTGGTGCGGGAGCCCCACGTCATTGTGCCAATATCCTGCAGCGTGTTTTTTAATCTTTTATTTTCATGTACCAGCTCGGCTAAAATAAAAGGGATCGGCACCCTATATACGAGCTATATAAATCCCATTTTGCCAACTATGTGTCGATCATATATATATATATATATATATATATATATATATATATATATATATACTCGCTGCTGCGGTTTTTAATAAGCAATCTATTCGAAATGTCTATAAAAATGTATTGCATACCTAGGGAACTGTACGTGGAAAATAATGCATGCGGATGGAAGCAGTAAACAAAATCTCAAATGCATGTAGCCGTGAATCTTTATGTAATACTGCATGAGCATTTGTGAACATCCACAGTTAAAAAATATTACAGTTGCATGTAATGCATCAGCTTGAATGAAATCTGCTAGCTATCTGCTACCTACAAGTTAGTTTACATTTTTGTTTACATATGGCGGCAAAAAAATTGAATTTATATTATGCATGCGCACATGTTGCTTCTCATCTGTACTTATGCAGTAACGTCAATAGCTTAATAATGCTCCTGAACCATCTGCACTCTCATATCTTGCATAAACGGAAAAAACAGTGAAGCAATTCCACTAGGGCTGAATCAAGCAGTCCAAAATATAAAGTGCACCGATATTGAATTAACTCTTTTTATTGTGCGATATATTAATTTTCTTAAAATACAGGTCTTACGTTAGCATCGAAAGAGACTGTTTACAAATTTACAGACTACTTCCCCTCGGCAAGCAAAGTCGCCAGGCCGGCCTTGACCTCTGCGCCATAACAAAGATGCTGCAAGTGTATGCGGCAAATATGTAGATGCAACAATGTGAGGCAAAAAGAAAAACAATCATGTATCCTTTGTATGTTCATTAAGCAGCTTAATATATTTGCTCAATCCACTAAAGTCAACACTCAATGCGGTTTAACTATGACTAATGGCTGCTTGTGAATACAGATCAGTACTATTATGCAATGCTTTATTTTATGACATGATGAACAATTAAACAGTCACAGCTGCTGCTGGTGCTGCAGCAACAACATGTTGCTTTTATGACAAGTTCATATATGACACATCATTGTAATTATGCCAAACGATCTCTATATGTATTGCTGAAACAAGGTTACCCAGAAAAAACCACGCGAGCAATTTCTGTGTCATGACACGACAGATATGCATCTTGTGGGAAACAAAAGTGAAACTATACTTCGAATGGATGCTATTACAGTAAATTATTTAAGGTGCTCTCAAACATGAGTAATGTTTCTAGGGTTTCGAGCTTAAGGACTTTAGTTAACGCAAAAAATTGACTAAGAAATGCCATGTAAGTTTGCCTCACTTTCATTTATTTTTTTCAATGAATGGTACCAAATTATCTCAATTTTTCGGAAGGTGAAACGTGTTAAAAGTATGTCTAAAAGAGAGGCTCTCTGGAAACATTGTGTGGCGTATAAGAAGACAGCATGCCTGTGTTGACATTTTCAAATTCCCCCATCTTTTTCAAAGTCTTCGCTGGCCGTTTTCATGACAATTTCATGGCAGCATATGACACCCGCAGCTTAAGTGCAATAAAAAAAATATTGTGGTTTATTGCTTGCCAAGTTACTGCCATTTGATTATTTTTAGATAAAACGAATAACAGATCAGCCATTTGACATGCAGTGTTAGATTCAACTGAATTGAATCCCTTGTTTAATAAAGCTGACAAGGGCTTGGGCAAATTCGTAATTCATGGCAACACGAGCACAGCACGGAAGACAAGGACACAGAAAGACACACACGTAAAGCAGATTCGACAATGTGAGGGACAACTATTGAATGATTTATTTTTACGGTTCGTTAGTAGCTTTATATATAATTTGCTCTCATCACTTATGTCTCTAGTTAAATTGATTTACCTCTGACTAAAGACTACATATGAGTGCCAGTACCAGTACCATTATAATGTTTCATCACGTTACAGTATAATGAGCAGTTAGACAATCATAGTGGTCGCTGGTGCCAGCAACGGTACGTTTCGTTTCAAGACAGGTTCATATGCACATCGTGTACTTATCAAAATAACAAATAAATGCGATAATCCCAAACGATTCCCATAATAATTGCTGAAACAAAGACACCCGGCTGAACTGTGCACATTTTTCGGATGTTAATGCAATATGCCCGTGCCGAACGAACACGCTCTGCATAGTGACGGCAGTTTTCAACAGTCACGGCAAGAATTCCAATTTGTTGCAGGTTAGAAGAGTCTACAATGCCTGTTTTCTCATACTCCGAGATGAATATATTTGCCCCATTTTCATTAGAATGCACATGAATGGGGTGTATTGATAAGGTTACTTATCAGCTAAAACATGTTACAAGTGTGTTGATAAGGGTACAGAAAGAGCAATGTCCACTAATCTAAGCGTTATCCATTAAGAAAAAACCACCAAATGGATAATCTGGCTGTTTTTTCTTTTGTACAGCGCATGTAGTATACAGTGTGTCCGAGACGATGGCACTAAAGGCAAGAGTAATGGAAACTGGAACACTTATTACGCCCGACAAGCGCTTCATACCATACACGATTGTCAAAATGCGAATCTGCGCCAGCAGCTGCTTAGTGAATAACAGCACGTAAACTGCTTAACGACTAAGCATCTAAAGGCGCTTAACGCTTTTAAAGTAACAGGGAAAATAACTCCTTCTGCTAAACCGTTCATAAAAGAAATCCGAAAAAAAAAAAAAGAACTCTTGCAGCTATCGTCATACCCAATGCCTTCAGTTTGAAACGTGTAAAGGTGCTTCCCCGAGCGACTAAATTATTGTTTTCTGATCTCTTCGGCTAAGCTGTGAAGCTGCGGGTGAGTGAGCTTATCGCAGGTTTCGGGCTCCGAAAGCTTTTGCGTTTGCAGATATTTAGATTGGTTGCCAGGAGCCTTAAAGAGACTGCTACTTTTACCCTATACGAAAACGGCAGGGCACGCAGTGCTGATGCATGCCCCGCAAACGCGGCCTTTCATCCGCGTACGCTAGCATATACACAACTATGCGTCTCTCTTTAAAAATTCCTCGCGCTAAACCAATTTGGAGGTATATACGTAAAGCCTGTCACGAGAATTTCCCTACGCACGAGGCGCAGTGTTCATGGCGGCCCGATCGAGCGCCGCGAAATGAGGTCTACCCACGCTGGTTGCTCAACACACGCAATCCGCTTAGTGGCAGCTCAGTATCAAGTTAAAACATGGTGTACTTCCTTTTTTTACGCACATCAGCTATGACGCTAAAATCAATAAGCGTGAGCGATCGCTTGTCGCAAGACATTCCACACAGTGGAAGCGAGAACAAGAGCGCGTTATGAAATCATGAAAACGATAAACCGATAATATGCCCAAGTCGCCTGCGCTACATGCAGCCGGTTCGAGTTACGAAATGCGCTCACCTAATGATGAACGATTGGCGGAAAATATTTTTGCCAAAACTTACCGATCAGCGTAGTTGACGTGTGATGCCACAAAGAAGGCACGAATACACAGACACCAAGGTTCAGGCAGACACCGCACACCGCGGCAACAAGCGTTTACATGCCTGACGCCCTCGTTGAGAACTGAAATTGACGCGTACACATGGCGCGCCGCCGTTGCTGCCATTACGCTTGCGCAGGCGCTTAGGGCGAAGAGCGTGCGCGCGCCTAGAAATCTGAGCACCTTTTCCTTTTTCATTTTTGATCTCTCTCTCTCTGCGCACCATTTGCGCGAAACGGGTTGCTTTTCTCTTCCATTTTTCAGTTTTTTCATGGATCAAGGAACTGCGTTGACGCATTGTACTATAAACACTGTGGGCTATCGTATGGAACCGGAACGTGCATTTGCGCGCTGTTTGTAAAAGCCGTTACAAGGCCATTCAGGCGCTTGCATTATCGCCAAGGACGATGAGTAATACAGTGCATTTCTGGTATATCTTACAGCGTACCGCCAAATGGGATACCCGCACACATGTTAGTGCACATTTTCTGTCCCGATGACAGGTCAAATCAATCAATACAGTAATTACGTACGCATATGCTCGGCCGCGCAGGCATACCGCCTGCGAAGGACTGGTTGGGATCAGATGATTTGGCACGTACCTTAAGTGAATGAGAAACCTTGATGAGTTTATAGTGCAGGAACTCAGCCGACGAAAAATCACCCGATGCTGTTCATGCAGCCGAGATGTGAGGACAACGTGAAAATTATCTGAGAATCGGACGACCGACAACGCGCACACCACATGCGCGACATCGGTTCATCGCACACTCACAAAGTCCGCGTTGTCAGCTACAAACATTACGAGTATCTGTGCTGTTAGCTTGATGCCTGTTTCAAATCCGCTTGTAGTTAAAGTTGGCGTTCATAACATATATGATCACGATTAGATCGGCGTTTTGTTTGCTTTATTCTACTGCCGTAAAAGTCATGCTATGACAACTGTGAATACTGTCTTGGGATTGCCGAGAGCGACTACGTAGATCATATCATGTGGTCAACAAATGCGGAGGTATACACTATGTGAACACTAAAGTCTAGAAATAAGCTCTAAAGCAATCTGAGCAGCATAGAACTTCAGTGACTTATATCTAACGTAGCTCCACATTAACCGCCGGTACCTGCGCTTGGTTACAGCGTACACGGGTTGCGCCGAGATTAACGACTTCTGTCTATCGGAAATCTATAGACGGCATGTAAACCTTTTACATTATCGGCTGTTTTCTAGTTCATCTCACGCCTTTCCACAATCGGTATACGGGCTGCTCGCACAAGTTAACATGACCTTTGGTGACGTCCCACCCCATTGCCTTCATCGGCGGCGATATATGAAACCGTGGAGAATTCGAATTGCAAAGAAGTATACAGGGTGTTTAACTTAATTTGAGCCAAGCTTTAGGATATGCAAAAGCTACATAGCTGGAGAAATCCAAGATAATGTTGTCTGACGTCGCTTTGATATACTTGGTGCGTGAAAGAAGCTCGTGAATATACGCAATGTGCCTCAGGCGGCCAGTCGCGCAGCAATGTATATGTATATATATATGCGAGAATGTGTGTGTGTATGTGAAGAAATTTGTAGACTGGGAATTCTACAGAAGGAAATGTACCCCTTATCAGCGTTTGTCTATAGAAAATCTATAAACCGGGAGTAGACAAAAAGAAATAGAAACCTTATCGGTTCTCGTCTACAGACAGTCTGTAGAGAAAGAATGGACAAAAATAAATAGAGACTGTATCGACTTTCGTCTATAGGTAGTCTTTGGAGGTGAAGTAGACAAAAAGAACCAAACACCTTATCGACTTTTTTTTCTGTAGACCGTCTATCGAATGCGAGTAGGCAAAATTCAATAGAAACCTTATCCACTCTCGTCTACAGACGGTCTGTAGACTTTGTATCAACCAAAGACTAAATATATATGAAGGCAAAGTCGTCTATAAAAAGTCTATAGACTTTCTGTAGACAGTCTAAACTCATTTGTGTAAGGGCATGGAGGAGAGCACACGGGCTGTCATGCAACGCTGCGATGGTGTGGATGTCTTTGTTCAGTCAGTGGTAGAAATCGGTCGTGTGTCGTGTTCTGTGGCACTCCTCGCGGTGTGTACCGCGACGAGTGTCACACCGTCACTAGCATCAGTAGCGTTACGCTGTGTGACAATATAGCGAGTACTCCCAGTTTGTACAAACTAGCATGGTATGCAAAGCTGGAAAAGCGTTTTGATATCCGCCGAGCAGATGGCACCGCAGCATTGGCGGGGGTGATGCCTGGGCAATGGGGGAATGCTCTAAAAGCCTAATTATTCACTTTATCATGAATCTAATAATCGATGATGGTATGCTACAATGTTGCCTACTCGGCGTGCATGTCTACTACACTTCCGCGCAGGAGACGCATGTGTGGAGGGCCTATCATATCATATATGTATCATGATAACGTGGAATGTATCGCACAATGCTAAATCTCTCTAATGTGAGCGGTCCATCGATATAGGCAAACAGTGACGCAGCACGTGATGCTGATTTAGCCAAAAACGAAGTTCAAATATCCCCTTATATTTTGGGAACACTCTTCCATGGTTTCTGTCCTATCTTTTTCGATGGTCGAAACCTAGAGAAAGAAAAAAATTGAATGCAGTCGAGGAAAAGTTATTTTATATGCGTCTTATCGTCTCATGGATGCTGCGACACTGTATTCTGGCACTTTTATTTCCCACTATTTCTTTTGGTGCAATACATAGGCAAGTTAGTACTATAATGGTCTCAATCGCGGGACACCTCGCAAAGCGAGAAACAAGTCTACAACAAAACAGTGCTTGCATTGGAGTGTAGAAGCCGGTAGGCAAGGTGATATTGAAAAACATCAAAAGTGAAACATGAATCTTTTTAGACATCGCGAACAATATACTATTCGAATTTAACTTTTCATCAATCTTTTAGAAAACCCGCCGTGGTGACTAAGTGCCTATGGCTTTGCGCTGCTAAGCACGAGGTCATGGGTTCGATTGCCGGCCGAGGCGGCCGCACTTCAGTGCGGGCGCAATGCAATAGTATTCGTGTACCATGCATTGGGTACACATTAAAGAACTTCAGGCGGTCAAAATTATTCCGGAGTCCACCCCCCCCCCCCCCCCTACAGCCTGCCTCATAATTTGGTTTGGTTCGCAAAATCCCGTAATTATTTTTTGTTTGTTTTGTTATAAACGCACGGGCAGACTTTTTGAGCTGCTGAGTTATAGCACATATCCAGTCAGGTTGCAAACCTTACGCATTTAATTTAAATTTCTATGCTTCGAGCAACCTTTTGCATGGCGCAGTTGAACCGTCGCAGCGTCTGGATGACTAGGGCATACTGGTACAAATCTCGATGTCACGGGCTGAATTATTGCATTACAACAGCTCATTTGATTTCACTGAGAACCTTTTTTTTTTCGCCACATCGATGAATGAATTCGCTGATTGGGCTGATGCGCCACCGTCTATAAAGATGGCGAAGGTCACGGTGAAGAACTGAAGGCACTTTCTGCGTACGGTCAGACAATCACAGAAAATCAGCTTTCAGCCGCGCAACATGTACGGTCATGATAGCCAGACTTACGCTGTGCTTCGTCAACGTGCTGATTTACTACAAACGCCGCAATTGCATTTTCAGTTGTACTTGTAACGAGCCTCATTGACCGTAGTATATGAGAGAAGATGTATGAACTGCGGTGTGGCTCAATTGTCCCGTTAATGTTTGGATCGCGTGGTAGCTAACTCAGGAACAGCTGAAGGGAGGTTTACGAAGTCCAAAAGTGAGAAAATAATGTTGCGAAAATAGTGCAGAAAGTGTAACGGTCCGCTCGCTCTCTTGCGGCTCTCCCACCTGCATGAAGGCTGTTGTGTGCACCGAGCTGCCAACATTGCAGTAATGTTTGGCACTCGACAAACCGAACTGAATCTTCAGCTTTGAGGAGATGGCTTGGTGCGGGCTGTCTGCAATCCTTCATTACATTTGCATAGTGTCTCAAAGAGGTCTTGCAGGTTAGTTGTCCGTGTCGATTCCAAGCATTCCACAAACACAAACACCCGAGTGCGGAGCAATGGGAGAGTCGGCTCACCAGCAGCGAGCTCACGGCCCAAAGAGCCCTAGTGCAGCACGTGAGCGATGCAGCACGACTCAGTGGAGCCTTGGAATAGGGGCCCACCCTTGCTGAAGAGAAGTCTCAAGTCGCCAGCGCCAAGAAGATGAAGACGACGGAGACCTCGTAACCGCGAAACTCTTGAAAGACTCAAAAGTTTTCACTCACTCACTGCTCTACACTTACACCGGCTGCGCCGTGTTATCATGGATTCCTTTAGTAATGACGTCACCCAGTTGAAAATGACAACAGAGGTTGTGTTCAGTACTACAGAAATTTCTGTTGTGCAACAGGATTTTTCTGTAGTAACTACAGATTCCTGATGGAGCGACAGACTTTTCTGATGTACAACAGACATTTGTTGTTGCTACTACAGAAGTACAGTCTGTTGTATGTCTGTTGTTACAACAGAAAGCTGAAGCTCCACAACAGATTTTTGTAGTACTACAGAAAAATTTGTCATCACTACAGGCACCCTGTTGTCCCAACAGAAATGTTCCTGAAGTAACCCGAAAAACTTCTGTAGTGCTACAGAGAGCTGTTGAAATACTACAGAAACCTATTGTGGCAACAGGCCCCCAATTGTCACAACAGAAGTGTTCCTGAAGTAATGCGACCAACTTCTGTTGTACTACAGAAAAATGTTGTTGTACGACAGAAACCTATCATTGCTACAGGCCCCCAGTTGTCATAACAGAAGTGTTCCTGAAGTAATGGACAAACTTCTGTTGTACTACAGAGAACTGTTCCACAACGGAAACCTATCGCCGCAGCATGTACCCAATGATGACAACAGAAGTGCACTGAAATTGTGTGATGCGACAAGCTTCTGTAGTGCCCGGTTGAAAAAGACAAAAGGAATTCCTGTCGCAACTACAGAAATTCTGTTGTACGACAGAAGTTGTTGACATTTCGTAATTGGGAGACATTTCTGACGTTACGACAGAAATTCTGATTTCGCAACAGAAGCATTCTGTCGCGACAACAAGAGTTCTGAAGTCGGAACAACAGCTTTATATCCTGACAGCGACTCCGACGTTACGACACCAATTCTGACGTCGCAGCAGAAACATTCGGTCGCGACGGCCAAGAGTTCCGAAGTCGCAACAGAAGCGCTTTCCGTCGCGGTCCTTTAAAATTGTATGTTTTCGCATCGGTGGTGTACACTGTACTTTTCTCTTGCGCGGTATTCAATCGCGCTTCTCTGAAGCCGGCAATGCTGATGGCACCGACACCGGTATTAAAGTCGACGTGGCGAATAGTTATAATTGTGCCGTGACGACGCGGCACCAGCAACGCCCTACCGGCCTCCTCAAAATCGGCCGCTCATCAAAATCATACCATCTGCGGGAATGGCTGCGTATCCGTTTTTTTTTTATTTGTAAGATGTGGCACACAGGCCTGTGGACTTACATGTGCTGTTACACTGACACATTAGTTAATTTCCCAGGAATATTTCACAAGCTTATGCGAAGCGGAAAAGAAGATTTGGGTTGTTCCACAAAGTTGCGTGAAAAGCTGTCTCGCTCGGGTCTCATTAATCTGGTACAGTGCTGCCGTGAGAAACCAGTATGCTGTCAGAAAGAACTCTCATCCACGAATGTTTATGTAGCTATTTTGCATTGAACACACGAATTATATGCGCGCTCAAAAGTGTAAAGAACGAGAGACAACTGTCGAAACTAGCAGTAATAACCCTAAAAGTCAACGTTGTCTATTTCTGAATTCCTTATTTAATATGGATATCGTACATCAAAATCGATGTTCTAGCACTGCACGATGTACCTGTCGATGGTACGAACACACTTGCTCTTCTAGAGATGCGGCACTTGACGCGGTGGAGTGATAGCGGATCTTGGCTCTCAAAATGCAGATGTAAACATCAGCGCATCAGCACGTCGTACTATTCACATGGCCAAAACGTACACTCGAAAAGCATGTCAGGGGTGGTGCAGTGGTAAGATGCCGGGCTCGGAATCGTGAGGTCGCATGTTCGAATCCTAGGCAAAGATGGTTTTTTTTTAAAACATTTTTTTTTTACTTTTATGTTTTTCTTTTTTGTACTAACAAATTTACATAACCTTACGGACGTCTCTGTCAATTTTTAATTAAATATTGATCAAGAACTACAGAACTTTCTACTACAGGACGTCACACTACAGGCAACAGAACTACAGGCAACAGAACTACAGGCAACAGAACTACAGAAACAACGTCCCAAAATACGACAGACTGTCAAAATTTCCTGTTGTGTTTTTCAACTGGGCACTGCCGCATGAAGGAACACATAAGTTCTTTGAAGGCGTGGAGAACGCGCGCGTCGTCTACGCCTGGATTATTTCAATGCTGCATGGTGACAGAGACGTGTTCTACCTCTACTATACTTGCTGCAATGGGACAAAAGCTTACAGTGGCCTCAACTAGACCAGGAACATGACAGTACCGACATTGAGCAATTACCATCCCTTCCCTTCAACGCTCTCCTTCGCAAGCTTCTTTGTTCGTTGACTTCCTAGGAGATAATTTACCGACTAACTTTCACGTTGAGGACGTGTCTTTTTTTAACAGCCATTCGGTAATTTACTCAATCACTCCCTCCACTCGCCTCAGCCTACTCATTCAACTGAAAGCGCATTTCGACAAAAAGCTGGCTTATTTGCTCGCCAACTCTCTCGCCGTCTCATTAGCTCGCCCATTCTGCCGCACACAACCTGACCTGCTCGTCTGATTGCTATTTCACCGTTTTGTCCGTTTACTCATCGGCGTAATAAATTATGAGTCACTGAGACCAGGGATTAGGTTCTTGTGTATTATAATTAAACTTCGGCACCGATGGCTTTTACTTCGCGTGCACACAATAAACTGGAATGTGCTAGTCATTGATCATTTAATGTTACATAATCTCTCCCAGTATTCGTCCATTTACTTTTCATGTATGATTCATCGAGCTTAACGATGGTAACAATTTTTGTGCCGAATCGTTCCGCAACTATTTTGCATATAGGTATTGATGGATGAGGTTATATTCAAGCATGCTATAGTGAAAAGAATCCGAAAGGAAACTGAATAGAAAGTAATTAATGTCTATATGCAGTTGTTCACTTTTTCAGCCTGTTTACCGCTCGTCTTCTAGAGAGTGAAATCTTAACCGTTTCAAATGCATGTTGGTGCCATTGCGATCCACGATGCGAGTACCCGCAATACCTGGCGCGAGAAAGCAAGGCTCATAACTAGTCGAGGTTTAGCAACTCCCTTTGGAAACCCGAACAAACCTCGCCTCATAACTTACTCTAATGAGGGACGATGTCTGTTGCAATACCCACGGCGGTGGTTTGAAGGCAATGGGACTTATCGAACCGCCGATCGAAGCGCTTTGGCGGCAATCTCTGCGCTCGTGGACTCTGTTGCGCATGATTTGCATAGCGCGGTAGCGGTGGTGGCCGCCTGTTTGCTTTGCCCGTTCATTCCAGCGATAGTCGATTTACGCTTTTATTTTATGACGCAGCCGACCTTGAGCAGATGATAGCGCCCACCCTCTGCGTCACGTTGTGACCATAATTCACTCGGTAGAGGTCAACAGCTTTTTCACGTCGTGAGCAAACGTCAGACGTCGTGGCCGAAAACGGGTGGGCGCCGTTTTGACGACGCGGCGTTCTTTCATTTTACCGTGTGAAGAGTGTTTCGCGCAGACAAGACTAATAAACGAAAAAAATTAAATTATGGAGTTTTAAGTGCCAAAACCACTTTCTAATTATGAGGTGAGGCACGCTGTAGTGGGTGACTCCGGAAATTTCGGCCACCTGGGGTTCTTTGACGTGCACTTAAATCTAAGCACACGGGTGTCTTCGCATTTCGCCCCCATCGAAATGCGGCCGCCGTGTGCCAGGATTCGATCCCGCGACTTCGAGCTCAGCAGCCCAACACCATAGCCACTGAGCGACCACGGCGGGTGACTAATAAATGAAGCCCAGTAAACGCTCCTCTCGTTGCCTAGGTCCAGAAATCCTGCAGCCATGCCAAGAGCTTCGCTTGTCTGTGTTTGCGCCTCAGTTATCGTATTTTAGTGAGTATAGCACGGTGGACGGAACCTGCAATAGATCAAAGAAGAAAGAAAGAAAGAAAAAAATTGAGGGAGAACTCATTCGTTGATATCATAACATGACCCGGCGCCTAGTGCAACAGCCGTAGCCACTGCCTTAAGAAACGGAAATCGGCTTGCAGAAATACTTCCTACACACGAATATTTGGAGAAACAAATAAGTCCCGCTGTGTGTACGTAGACCCACTCGTTACTCCGTGACATGGGATGTGGCTGCATAAGGCAGCGCCTCACCGACATATCTATCTATAGGTTTGCGCTGCATGCAACCGCTTTTTTTAATTAAGTGGCGCTTAGGAGATCTTGTCCCCTTTAATTGGCGCCAGCTACTGCTTTTTACATAGAGATGTAAAAAAAGCTATTAACTTACACACATTAAAACTAGAAATCAAATCCAAGTCATAAAAACACAAAATCCAATCACATAAGTACGCTAATGCCACACTAAAACTGAAAGTCAACTCAGAAACACAGCAACACAAATTCCAGTCACATAGGTGCCCCAATGCAAACACAAAGTCCGGTCAAATAACAAGGCAAAAATCAAGTCGCATAAAAAAGCTTGGATTAGATTCAAATCAAAGTGCATGAATGCAGGCATTGAATTGGCCAAAGTCTGGTAAAAAGAAAATCCCATAGAGTGCGCTTATCACATTTAAGCGCTCTACTCAATGTAGTTTCAGAGAATATTGCTCGCTTCTAGAAGTCGTTAAAGGTCATGCAGCGCTCGTCTTTGCAATTAATATGTTTGCCAAGGACACAAGATCTTCCTGAGGCTCAAGGACGTGCGGTCTAATGCCTCTAAATCACGTGCTAAGTGTTGTCTGCACGTGTCGTGTCGCGGACATTCTGCCAGAAGATGCTGTACATCCTCATCCACGTGGCCACAAGTGCATTCCGGGCTAGCAGCTCTCGAAATTTTATGTAGAAACTGTTTTGTGTACGCGGTACCGAGCCGCAGCGGTGAATGAGCGTTTCAAAGGCTCTGGTTGTATTTAATGTGTAATAAATCTGAAGATTTCGAGGATAAGCTCTTTCTGCTCTCATTCTTATAGCTCTCAAATGTTCATATTCTCCTCCAACTGATGTGTACCCATCAGGAATGGGCACATGTTTCGCACACATTTTCATTATTTCTTGTGTCACGGATGTGAGTCTCTCTACGTCAGCTTCACAATCCGCTCCACTGGACAAATGATAACGAAAGAGTTGTCATTTTGTAATATCCACGTATCTTCATTTCGTTGGTAACAAGATCATTAAATCACAGTATTACGTCTATGCAACTGACATAGCGATATCCCAGCATAAGTGTTACAGATCCATCATTCAATACTGACAGACTGCATCTTTCCGCGGCGCATTGAACGATATTCCCACGGGCCCCACATTGTTACTTCCCAATATTAAGCTGTGTGCGTTAAAGTCCCCACGTATAATAATGTTTGATCTTGTGATGCTAGAGATATTTACCAAATTACCAATCGTAATAGGTCTCAATGCTTGCAGGTATATGCCTTCAACTGTTACGCATATTTTAGCGAGATATACTTTACAGGCTGCATATTCAGGAAATTCTGAACTGCTTGATCGAATAAGGTGAGAGGGCAAATCTTTTGGAAGGCATAGCATTGTTCTGCTGTTTCCAGCTGGAGGAGAGGATTTATGTATTATGTAATTAGCAAGACGAAAGTCATCACATGCTCTAGTCTCTTGAATGCATAGCACAAGGAAGCTGTTTTGTGCAACTAACTTGCCAAAATCACCAGATTTGGATCGAAGGCTATTAGCGGTCCGCTGAAATATTCAGACATTTTCGTAACGACTATTCAGGATTGCCATCTGGTAGCACTGATGTGGACAGCTGACGCATTAATGGCTTCATAGACAACAGTTCCATTACCTCTGGAAGCCTGTTCGCCTGAAGTAGAGCTGTGACAATTGCTCGAACTGCAACAAACAGCATGGGTAGACTCATCTGTGCAACGCAAAGTGCCGCTGTGTTATCCTGGAATGCTGCTGTTACGGTCGCTATCTCCGGTGTGCGCTGAGGGGTGTTCTGAGAAGATCGCTGAGGTTGTCTTAGTACGTCAGGTTGCCGATATTGTTGTGATGTGTTGCCTTCAGTGGCCGTAGCAGAACGATGACTCCGCTGTCTCTGAGACACTTGCACCGCTTGCTGATTTAATGCCGACGAATACGATGGTTCTTTTGATCTTTGTTCATTTGTTGAAAACTGGGGCTTTTTCGCTGGGCTTACTGCCTCAAGATTCTGAAGAGGCTTCTTGTGCCATGGTTGCTCCCCATGAATAATTCATGTTTGCATAAAGCATTGATGCGGCCTTGCTCTGTGGACATACCGAGAAAGAAACCATACGATTACCCCCAAAATTTGCACTTTAAGCTGTCATACAGACTTGCATTCAGCATGCTCATGGTTCTCGGAGCAGATTTTACATCGACGTTATATACGACAGTTTTTTCTCAGGAACCCAAACCTCTGGCAGTTATAACACCTCAAGGTAGGACCAAGGTATTCTTCCACAGGGTGGCTGGTGATGCCCAAGTGAATTATCTGAAGCATTGTTTTGTCATTTCTGAAGTGAAGGATTACACTGTGCAAAGAGCGGGATTCAACTGTACCATCCTCCAGACAGTATCTTGCTTGTTAGCGGTCTGATATTGCGCCAAAATCTTTCAGAAAAGCGAGCAGCTGTTCTTCAGTGTACTGAAGCGGCACGTGGCGAATCTTTCCGACATTTCGAATGTACGAAGCCGATATGTAGGGTTTAACTCTTAGTCCTGCTACTTCATGCAGTAAAAACAGGTCTTTCTCGCGTATGTCACTGATCTAACATTCACTGAAAAACTGCCGTATTTGTTTATTCGGAACGTCTGAACATTTTACTTTGCCGCCGAGTCAATTTCTGAGGCAGCATGATTTGGATTCATTTGCCAAAATTTGTGTCCTTCTTCTGATGGTCACAACACCACCGGGATTCCTTCACTTCTTTTATTTTTGTAGGTCACGATTGGGAAAGGTGCTTCATCCCACTCAGCGGCTTTATAATGGCTTAGGTCATAGTTTGAAGTACTGTCGTTCTCCTGATTGGTTGTTTCATCAAGAGGAGGTGTCTTGCTCTCACCTTCGCTGGTTTCCACCACGGTCACCGGAGGCGGGCCGTCAGCGCCTTAATGTTCAAGGACTAGCCGTGCCGGCTTGATGATGTCATGCCCATGGTGTGGGTTGACAGAATCTTGGACGCGCTCCTGCGTTGCACTCACGTGCCTCAAAACACGTTGAATGTCGTAGGGCTCGTGTCGCCGCTCTCGGCTGCCTACCACCGTACCGGTTGCAGACACTCCGAGTAAAAAGGCAAGGAAGGATCGTGGGTCGCTACACTTCTCACTGAATTCCTGAGCAACGAAGTCCCGGAACAATGAAAACAATTAGTTAAAACGGAAGTAAAAGGCAAGCATCAAGGAACAGGGCCACCGGCTCGGAGAACTTACCCCCGCATTCGGAAATGCATCTTAACTTGAAGCCAACGCTTGACTTGGTTTAAATGACCCCTGTCGTGAACCCACCCAAGGAAACGCATTGAGCGTCTTGGGCGCGTTCGCACCAGGCGTCGTTTATATCAAGTAAAGCATGGGGTTCAAGCTAAGATGCATTTCAGAATACGGGGGTTAGTATACTTTTCTCATGCCAACGCCTCTTCACCATCATGTTCCCCCACACTGTAGTCTCGGTGTGTGAAAGATTTAAAATGAGAATAATCGAATAAGTTATCTGGTCCCTTTTCCTCTGTACTGACTGAGTGCTTGAGTTGCTGGGGATCGAATTCGAAGAAAAATCTCGCGTTGTGCCACTGTCATGCTTTCACATTACAGCGGGGTGTAGAACGCGACAGTGAAACTAGAAAGAAAAAGTAACATATCTTGTTGCATTCGTGCTATTACCAGTTCCAGTTACTCTCGTGCTTCAATGCATAAACAGCGTTTTCTTTAAAAAATAACTGGAACGCCAATGCGTTTCGTTAGACATTTTGAAAATTAATGTTTCGGAACGGGTGCCGTCCAGAGAATTTGTACTAAGTGGATACGGCGTGCTGTGAGAATCGAGAGAGTAGAAAATAAATGGTTAATAATAATAATAATAATAATAATAATAATAATAATAATAATAATAATAATAATAATAATAATAATAATAATAATAATGTTATCATTATCATCATTATTATTATATATGTAAACCTACATACAATGAACAAAAAGGGAGATAGGGAGGGAGCCGGTGGGCAAGTGCCACCGATAGGGGCACAACGCCTGCCTACTCTTAAAGGAAGCTCTAGCTCAGGTGCTCCTATAGAAGTATATGTAAAAGGAGAATTCGTTTTTCTCGGAAACCACTGAACCAAACTTGACCAGGTTTGTTGCATTTAAAAGGAAATCAAGTGACTTTGGTTTCAGATTTTTTATTTTAGTCGTCAAGTTTTTATTAAAAATTACCAAAAAATCGAAAATTTTCAGAAAACTAAACTATGAAGTTTACAACACTGTAACTACGCAATAAAAATGATATCACAATTCTGTGAATTGCATCTCATAGTACATTTAAAGCAGACAAAATTGATATGTTCTGCATGAATCTCAAAATTGTTTAATAATATGGAAATACAGCTTTTCAAGAACGCAAGTACACAGCGTAAAAAATTCACGTAATATATAAACTGACATATAGAATTTGTTCGCTTTGTATGATCTAATGGATGCCGTTTATAGAACCGCGAGATTCGTTTTTGATGCAGCGATATAAATTTTTAAACTTAGCGCTTCTACTTTTTTCGAACTTTCGAGTTTGTGAAAATTATTTTTACAACATTCATGCCTTAAATCGAAATTCCACTTCGAACGGTCACTATAATTTACCTTTGCCTTTGAAATGCAAGAAATTTCATTAAAATCGGTCCAGGGGTTACCTCAGAAAGGCCATTTTGCGTTTTACATGTATTTGAATAGGTCGCGTTGGAGTTGGGCCAGAGCTAAAGGTTCCTCTTCAGGATGGAGACGATCGAAACAAATAGAAGTGAATTAAGGAGGAAAGAATGCGAGCGGTGACGCGTCGCAAAGACTATTCTAAAGCAACATTCTGTTCCCTTTAAAACAAAATATGGTAAATAAAGCGCACGTTTAATTGCCATATATTTATGGCATAGAACGATGACTGGCATACAAGTATAAGCGGCATTAAATCATCCCTCAGCATCCCTAGCCTAGCACTTCGTAGGAAGATTTCACAACTTTCCTTTTTTCCACAAACTCTATTACAATTTTCCACCCACCCCCCATCTCAGGAACACTCTCTTACTTCCGCCCAACCACTTTTCTAAGCGTCTCTTCAACAACCTGAGTCTACAACGTCTCCATGGTTCCTCTAATGCCTTCAATAACTCTTTCTTACCCAGTGCTATTGAATTGTGGAACGCGCTACCCAACAGCATAGTAAATGAAAGTAATCCAGATAAATTTAGACACCTCTTGTCATGTTTTCTAAACCCTTAACCTACCAGTACTATGCTGTTAGTCTAACGTCTAAGTTATTTTCTTTTTTTTCACTTTTATGTTATATTGCCGGTTGTGTTGCCATTTCTGCTTCCGGTTCGTAGCTTACTTTGTTTTTTGATTTTTTTATTTTTCTTGCCCGCCGTCTACTAGCATGTATACTAGCATGTATACTAAGCATGTATACTAAGTTAACCATTGTATAATAATGACCATAGTGTTTCTTGATGCTTTTGCCCCCCCCCCTCCCTTATGTAATACCCTGCAAGGGGTCCTTAAGGATCAATAAATGATGATGATGAATGATGCCTATTCTTTTACTCTCGTTGTTCTACTGGTGCCTGCAGCTGGCGCTATTAAGTTCTTTTTTTTTGCGTGTTCCAGCAGATTCGGTTTCTTTAAAGATTGCCAGCGGCAGACTAGCACTGTTGAAAACACAACGGCGAGTTAGCTATATTCTATAGTTACCTTTTTATTCAAGGCCTTAGTGGTTATGCTCGAATTGGAGAAGTGAAGCAGGCTAATAAAGAGACAATGTGCACTTAACATAAATGCTGGGATGAGCACAACTTTGCAGTTAGTTTCATCTTGCAGTGCACGTGGAAGGCTATTTCGAAACCTGTCTTGAATAATCGTATCATGCCAGCATTTTCGAACTTAAAATCCGTGCCGGTCTTACTAATCTGCAATCGCGACGTCATATTTCTAGATTGCATTTTTCCCAAATTTTATGACGCGCTCATTCGGATTTCAGATATATAAGGCCAGCTCATCCTGTGTCCAACCATACAAACCTTAGTAAAGCCGTGTATCCTAGCACGACGCAGCTAAAAGTCCACTTTTTTATGTGTGAGTGTGCGTGTGTCTGTGTGTGCGTCAAATTAACGGAATGTCAAAGGAATGGAACGATCTGCCTGCAAACGGCGTGCGCCACTTCACCCTGCATCATTTCCAAGCTGTCCTCGAGTGAGTGTTTCACTAGGCTCAGCTAATACCACATATCGGACATTGGAGGCCCTTTGAGGTTCAATAAATAAATAAACGAGAAAGGAGCTCCAGTGCATTTCGTAACAAATTTGGTGGATCGAGATCGTTATCCTTGTGCTAGTCTCAGGCTTTCTGCGAAGCAGATATAACTGCGATACAGCCCGAACTTGATCCGGCCGTTGCGACATGCTTTCTGCAGTGAATAATGATGAATTAACTAGAAAAGCTCTGCACATCACAATTTAAGGGAGCAGTGTCCGGCTCTTTGAGTAATCCATCAGGGCCAGCGAAACTTCGGTACCTGCATGTACTTCAGACGCAACCGTTACAAGGAAGATGAAAGGAACGATGGCAACCGAGAAAGAAAGAAAGAAAGAACAAAAGAAAGAAAAGAAGAAGAGAACACGGAGTTTTGTTGACCACCGGTGGCGAGCGACAATAAATCAGCCATCCACCGCTGTTTCCACAGGATTCCTAAAGATGGCTCTAGGTTCGCATCGCGCGCGCGCGCGCGCTTTTCCCCCTTTCTATCTCGACCCTACCGACACTCACTCACACCCTGTGCATTTCCCTCACAGAAACGCGCCCTACTTGGCGCAGCTGTTCGCTACCACATTCGCTGTCCTGCAGCTCCGTCGGAAGCGCGGGGTAACCCCTGGACTCCTGACTCTTAAGTTCGCACCTTAAGTTTCCTTCGATCATTTCGCGGGTCGTTCGTCGGCCTGCCGTTCCCGTTGGTTCCTCGGACACTCTCATTCGTTCTCGCTCGGTTGACCGAGGCTGCTCAAGTGGACCTACGGACGATGATGAGCCGAGGGAGGAAGCAAGTTTTGCGTCTTCTTACGCGACTCGTCATGACGCTCTTTGCGATTCTGTTTTCGACAGTTCCGGGAAGCAGAGCTGACGGTAAGTACGATGGTGAGTGACTTCAAGCTCTGGCGTTTTTGAATCTGTCGTAACATTTTTCTTTGTTGTTGTTCTCGTGGCGTTCTGTTAGTGTCTAAGAGAGTGGCTATTTGCATCTTTCAGCGCAATGTGTCACTGCATCGACTGACCGGACTTTTGCCATTTTTTGGTCAACCTAAACAATAAGAAGTAGTTCGCTGCCAGATCTCAGTGATGGGTTAATGATCTGTGCTATGTCATTTTCTTATGTGGATAAAAGCCGATAGAAACAAAAGTTATGGTTACATATAAGCAAATATTAAAGGTATTTAAAAAATTAACTGCCCATGCCCATACCCCAAAAGTTTCTCGAGATAGGGAACTTATACTTGGGGACTTACAGCGCGAAATAATTCATACTTGAACCTGAGTGAATTGTTCGTATAGGGGTAGAAATAACTTGTCTTCAGTGAACAAAGTGTGCAATGAGCTTGCAAGTCGTACGAAACCTCAAAGTTTTGTACGACTAGTAAACTCGCTATTCGCTATTAAATTGTGGAGGATTCACATCGTGGTAAATTAGCCTTTTGCTCGGGTGACACTGAGGCTATGCCACACGTGAAGCAGAAATAGAGAGAAAAAAAGTGACACCCTTCTTCTCGATGTTGTTTAGATCATTTTAGAGCGATTTGGATTATTCTCAGCGTGCGTAATGAGACGCGCACTCGCTCAAAAAGTTAATAGAATTAGGCACACGTAGTTTCGGTGTTTCCGCTCACACTTTTCTTCTATTCACCTCATCATCACGCCGCTACTGCGTCCTGTAACCGCGTGTTGGCACTCGACATTTTATGTGGTCTTTGCACTTCTCTTAAGGAATTTTCTTCTATAAGACCACATCCCTGACTACTTGATAGGACGTGGTTTGCGGGAAACCGCAGTGTGACTGGTCCTGACAACCAGAATCTGTGATCATTAATGTGTGCAGTCGCTCGAAGCTACGGGGCGCGAGGTGTTCACTTGTGTGTTCAACTTTATTGTGATATCAAATATAGGAACACTTAAGACACATTCTCGCCTTCGCTGTCACCGTCGCTGTCATGTTCCGTATCAAGTTCAATGCGTTAGGATTTTGTCGCGCCCTGCACGCGGTATAGTTGAAGTGTGTGAGGATGTGCCGAGAGGGATGGTGGCTTGATGCTCGCCGTCTGCAGGCGTGCCCACTGTCGGAAGTCACGTGATGAAGGGCGCGTAAGAGAAGGCGGGAGCCCCCTCCTGCCTGCCCAGGTTTTCTTTCTGATGCTAAATCAACGTATCACCATGTCAACGTTATGACCTCAGTAAATCATATCGCATTATAACGTCGGAGGTATAAAGGCACAGGTGTATTCCTTTCAAAAGTGTAGTATAAAGCTAGGTGTGCGGAGAAAACCAGTGCAATCCTATTTCTTGGGGTACTCTTGTTTCGCATGAGAAATAACGTATGGTGTTTGGAAGAGGCCGTAATCACCTAAATATGAACATGATCTACATCCGAGAAGCAAACGAGGAACTCCTTGACAAAAAATTAAAACGAAAAGAATGAAAAATAGGACGGAGAAGTCTATTACAATAGCAGTAAGTTCAATGATGGGTTGCAGCAAAGATATGTGAAAGGTTTTTAGATGCACGTTACAGAACCCCAAGTGCTCAGAATTAATCCCGAGTCCTCCTCTAGGGATCGCCACATAATCAGATCATGTTTTTGGCAAGTGAAACCCCATAATTTAGTTTTTTTAAAGTTATGTGCAATGTACACGTGATGAGAAAATTTGTGACATAAAGAATGCGAGTACCTGTGGTGTCGTGACCTCTTTCTTGTACGTGTTTCTTTGCGCTACAATGGATTCAATGCGTATCAATCAACTCGCCCAAGAATAAGTTTTAATGCGGGCATGCACGACGCATTCTTTGCCGATAGAAAAATTCAGAACAAGGTTTATTTACATTATGTACAAAAGAAAGCAATCCTCAATTCAATACCCTCCATGTGGGAAAGAACGCTGACTTACGACAATTTTGTTAATTTTTTTTTCTAGCTCGGATGACGCATCTGAGAAACTAAACACTCAAACTTGACGTCGTTGACTGCCTCCCGCGAAGCTTTTTTTCGCCGCATTATTAAGCAATCGATGCGAAAACAGGGGCCGTATAACGTAAAACTATTCCAATCTCCTGACGTCAAATTTGCGTAACCGCCGACGCAAGCATCGGGCGGTCACCCGCATGGTTGTCTGAACAAACCAATAAAATGCCCCCCTCGATCATAGGAGGTCCCGTTTGTTTGCTTGAAAAACGAATAACATTGCCAGCACTGAGCAGCTTGTCTTATCTAATTGGCTCACAAGAGGCGAGGAGCATGCTCAAGTGGAGAGGGATTCGATGGGGCCGAGCCACTGCACTGAATATCGATAACCGGATAAGGAGGGTGGTGCCGGCGTCTGCGATTGGCTTGCTTTCTCTTATATAGCTTGCGGTGGCTCGTCGACAATCACGGAGGCATGCAACGGAAGCTTAAGAATGACGCTAAAACAGATCCTCGGCAAAGAAGAGTTGGCAGAACGAGGTCGTAAACGTGCCGAAAGTTCTCGAAAACGTTACACGGCGACGCAGGAAGTTTTATTACACGCAAATAAACTCATGCTCTCCGGCAGGGGCGAGTAGCCAGTGGCGGAGCTATCGACGGCAGCCATCTTTTATTCCTTTCGGAACGGGGCAGCCTGCGGCTATTCAGAAGAAAATTCACTTTTGTTCGGCATATTAATGCATCTTAACGCGTACGCGTCACTTTGACGCGGTAAGTTTTTGCGGTTTTGTGACGTCGCGTGACAGGCAGGTCGCGTGAGAGGCAGGTCCAAAAAAGTTTTGCCCAATCGCAGTGGGCTGATTGCAGAATTGGAATAGAAAAGTTTGGAATAGTTTTACGTTATAGCGCCCGAGCTTTCCGAAGGTTCCCTCCTGGAAATAAGGGAAATTGTGCGTCATCGACATAAATCTTGGGGGTTTGCTTTCTTACTGATCTTTCCACTTGTTGTACGAATTAGTCGAATGTGTTTCTTTTTATTCGCGAATGTAATGGAGGCGGTAAACAAACAGCGCAGGCAACGCCACCTCATCATCGATTCTCTTTTACATATCTGCTGACAGGAGCTCGAATTTGCGCTCCTGCTTGCGATATCTCGTCAGTTGAGTACCGACGATCGCCTTTAATTTTTTAAGATGTTTCCGACATTCTCGTAGGTGCGACAGATTCAAGGGCCTGTTTAGAATTAAAGTGACCTTCAACACTTACTTTGCCTGCTTGAGCCACTTAAACCACTTAAACCAGTTGGAAACTTGCATACCGTTCAGCGCCCTGCTCCCTAAAACAAGGTTAAAGAACTGCACATTCCTCAGTGACGATATTTTCAGACATAAACAAGAGATATATCAACTATACGTATGATATGTCTGATAAAATAATTACGCAACGAGGGCATAGCAAAAAAAATTATGGAGTTTTACGTGCCAAAACCACTTTCTGATTATGAGGCACGCCGGGTTCTTTAACGTGCACCTAAATCTAAGTACACGGGTGTTTTCGCATTTTGCCCCCATCGAAATGCGGCCGCCATGGCCGGGATTCGATCCCGCGACCTCGTGCTCAGCAGCCCAACACCATAGCCACTGAGCAACCACGGCGGGTGAGGGCATAGCAACACTGGCAACATTGACAACACAGTCCCGTACAATCTATGGCGAGTCCATCTGCAGATGGACTGCAGATGTCTACTAGCTACTAGGGAGTGACTGCACTCACTCTCCTGGTTACACGGGTGGCCTTAACCGTGGTAAATGTACCGCGATTATCGCCAAACGCGATTAGCACATTTTCACAGCAGGCGAAGCGGTGGTTAGGGAGCTAACCGCGGGTGACTGAAATCGAGCATGGCGACCTCTGTTTAGACTCCCCGCAGGGGCGTCTGCGCAAGCAGGCGTTTGGTGTGTTGCGACACCACGTACCCGAGCACACGAGGGTTGGACCCTCCCGCGTGTAGCCGTGCGCGGCTTAGCCGTGTCCGGGGAAAGGGGGATCCTGGGGGTTGAGCCGATTCCGGGTGTTTGGACCTTTAAGGCCCCCCGGCGGAGGCAACACACCTCTTTGGCCTCTGCTTCACGTAGACGGCACCCCCGGACTGACCCACCCGGGGGAAATCGGTAGTTGCCTTTTCCTGTCTCTCTCTCCCTACAACCTTCGTCTTTCCCTTACTTTCCACCTTTCCTGTCTTCTTCTGGCTTCTTTTCATTCCGATTTTTCCAGGCAGCAAGGGTTAACCTTGTGTGAATAGCCAACCTTGGTTATTTCATATTTGGTTATAGTGGTAATGTACAGCTGGCGTTTGCAGGCAGTGTTTCACAGGTCCTGCAGCGTCCCCTTGTAGGACTCCATGGTGGGTGGCTCGCGTTACTGCCGAAATATCACATATATTTATGGATAGCTCCTTTCCTCAACTCCCTGATCGCCCTCAGAAAAGAGGGCGCACCGATGAAGTCTTTCAGTTTTTCGGACGCCAAGTCCACAACTTCCCACGTTTCCATGTAGTTCACTCGGAAACACCAGGCAAACCAGTACGCACCATTTCACCTTTCATTGTATCAAAGACCCTGACTGATGTTTTTGGAGCCGGTTATAAGGCGACCAGGATGGCAAGCGGTGATCTCCTCCTGGAGCTCCGCGATAAGAAGCAATACGAGAAACTGCCTAAGCTAGTGTCATTTGGGGATCACCAACTAACAGTAACCCCGCACCGTACTATGAACACCACCCGCGGCGTTGTGTCGGACGATGACTTGCTCGAGCTCACTGAGGCTGAACTCTTGGAGGGCTTCAGTGAACAGAATGTAATCAATGTCAAAAGAATTAAGATGAGGCGAGATGGCAAAGAAATCCAAACCAAGCACTTGATAATCACCTTCGGATCAAGTGTCCTGCCCGAATCAATCGAGGCAGGGTATATCAAGCTCCGTGTTAGGCCATATGTGCCAAATCCGCTCAGATGTTTCAAATGCCAACGTTTCGGCCACAGTTCGCAGAGCTGCCGAGGCCGTCAAACCTGTGCAAAGTGCAGCGCCCATGAACATACTTCTGAAGCTTGCAAGAACACTCTCTATTGTGTAAATTGTGAAGGGGAGCACGCCGCGTACTCGCGTGCGTGCCCATCCTGGAAAAAAGAAAAGGAAATTGTAGCAGTTAAAGTAAAGGAAAATATAAGTTTCAAGGAGGCACGCAGGCGGGTATCATACCTGCCCAAGAAAACCTTTGCCGAAGTGGCCCGTCAGGGGGCAGCGCCACAACGGCCTCCGGCAACTGTCCGACCCACAGGCAGTGAGTCGGCAGTTACGCCATCTGCCCCCGCGGCGGTTGCAGCTAGCGCTGCTCCGTCGACCCAGAATGAGGGACCATCGACCCCGAAGGTGGCCGCCGCCGAGGCTGTCCCAACCTCCCCGGCCCCTTCCAGCGCTGGCAACAGCCGGCGCAGCCAAATCCCGCAGGGTGCCCCATCGACCTCTGGGCTGGTGGGCGCAGGGGTCTTGCCCTCCAAGGCAGGACTCTCTCTTGTAATTTCTCGCTCGCAAGAGCACGTGTCCGGCGCCTCACAAGAGGCAATGGACACTACACCCATCCTCAAGGCGCACCAAGCGCCTAAGGAGCGGCGAGGCTCCCTCGAACGCTCCAAAAAGAACAAAACCCCTATTACAGGGCCTCGAAAGGGTTCTGTAATCTAAGGCATCCCGTCCGTTTCCGTAAACACAGCACCAATTTATTTTAAATATGGATACACAAATCATTCAATGGAACATTAGAGGTCTCCTTACAAACCTTGATGATTTGCAAGAACTCATCCACAAACATAATCCAAAAGTGCTGTGTTTACAGGAAACACATTTAAAATCCAGACACGCAAACTTTCTCCGTACGTATGTTACGTTTCGCAAAGATCGCGATGATGCCGTCGCATCATCGGGTGGTGTTGCGATTCTCACTCATAAAAGTATAGCATGTCAACCTTTACAGCTTCGAACGCCCCCTTGAAGCAGTGGCGGTGCGAGTTGTTCTGCTAAACAAACTCATCACTATTTGCTCGCTTTATATACCCCCACATTACAAATTAACTAAACATGAATTTCAGTCCTTTATAGATGAACTGCCAGAACCCTATGTTGTTCTTGGCGACTTCAATGCGCACAGCTCCCTGTGGGGCGACTCTCGTATAGATGCGCGAGGTCGTCTTGTTGAACAGTTCCTTTTTTCTTGTGGTGCGTGCCTTTTGAATAAGAAGGAACCCACATATTACTCTCTAGCAAACCGATCCTTTTCGTCAATAGATCTTAGTATAGTCTCCCCGTCTCTACTGCTTGAACTCGAATGGGAAGTTGCCAACAATCCTTACGGCAGCGACCACTTCCCTATACTGCTAAGATCACCTAAAGAAAACGAATATATCCAGCACACGCTCCTAGGTGGAAGATTGAGACGGCTGATTGGGAGAAATTTCGATCTCTTACTAGTATCTCATGGGCTGACATGTCTTCGTTAGAAATTGATGCTGCAGTGGAGTTTTTCACAGCCTTCATAATAGATGCCGCATCTAAATGCATATCACAAGTAAATGGCCTCTCGTGCAAACGGCGCGTCCCGTGGTGGACCGACGATTGTAGGATCGCACGTAAAAAACAAAACAAAGCGTGGGGGTTGCTACGCGCCTCCCCCACTGCGGAGAATCTCATCAATTTTAAGAAAGTAAAATCACAAGGCAGGCGAACCCGCCGACAGGCCAGAAGAGACAGTTGGCAGAAGTTTTTAACGGGTATAAACACGTATACAGATGAGGCCAAAGTCTGGAACAGGGTAAATAGCATAAGAGGGCGACAAACATACTCCCTCCCTTTGGTAAACACACAAGGCGATACACTGCAAGACCAGGCTGATGCTCTCGGTGAACACTTCGAGCGCGTGTCTAGCTCCACTCAGTATTCGGCGAACTTTCTTAAACGTAAAGCAATAGAAGAACTTAAGCCACTGAATCGGAAATCCGTCCCAAACGATCCTTATAATCGTCCTTTTACGATTGCCGAACTTAAAACCTCCTTGTCAGTATTTCGGAGCTCTGCACCGGGCCCCGATAGAATCATGTATGATATGCTTAAACACCTGCAATCCGACGCACAAATCACGCTACTTACACTTTTCAATGCTATCTGGGCTGCTGGTTATCTCCCATCGAAGTGGAAGGAGGCTATTGTGATCCCTATATTGAAGCATGGTAAAGACACTTCATTGCTCACTAGCTACCGTCCCATAGCGCTTACAAGCTGCCTCTGTAAGCTTTTCGAAAAAATGATCAATCGCCGTCTGATACATCTCCTAGAGTCTAGTAAAATGCTTGACCCATTTCAATGCGGTTTTAGGGAAGGGCGATCTACAACCGACCATCTCGTGCGCATCGAAGCGAGCATTCGCGATGCCTTCGTACACAAACAATTTTTCTTATCTGTATTTCTGGATATGGAAAAAGCGTACGACACAACCTGGCGGTACGGTATCCTGCGCGACCTTTCGGTGCTGGGCATCCGCGGTAATATGTTAACTATCATAGAGAGCTACCTAGCAAACCGTACATTTCGGGTTAAAATAGGTCCTGCACTGTCGCGTACATTTATACAGGAAACTGGGGTACCCCAGGGTGGAGTACTAAGCTGCACGCTCTTTCTCGTAAAGATGAACACGCTTCGGGCATCATTACCACCAGCTATTTTTATTCCGTCTACGTAGACGATATACAAATAGGTTTCAAATCCTGCAATCTCACAGTCTGCGAGAGACAGGTACAGCAGGCCCTAAACAAGGTGTCCATGTGGGCAGATCAAAATGGATTTAAAATCAACCCCCACAAAAGTTCCTGTGTTCTCTTCACAAGAAAGAGAGGCCTGGTCCCAGACCCTTGTGTAGAACTGGGCGGACAACAAATTCCTTTTAACAAAGAGCACAAATTTCTAGGTGTTATATTTGACTCCAAGCTTACATTCATTTCACACATAAAATGTCTAAAAACAAAATGTCTAAAAACAATGAACCTACTTAAAATCCTATCCCACACTTCATGGGGTAGTGACAGGAGGTGCCTGTTGAATCTTTACAAGAGCCTAGTTAGATCACGGTTAGATTACGGTGCCGTAGTATATCACTCTGCTGCACCTAGTGCGCTAAAAATTTTAGACCCCGTTCATCATCTGGGTATCCGCCTCGCCACTGGCGCATTTAGAACAAGCCCTGTTGAAAGTCTATATGCAGAGTCAGACGAATGGTCACTACATTTTCAGAGAACGTACATAAGCTTTACCTATTTTCTCAATGTGCGCTCCAATAAAGAACATCCGTGTTTCAAAACTGTTAATGACTTAACCTGTCAAACACTTTTTAATAACAAACCCTCCATGAGACTTCCTTTCTCACTGCGTGCAAGAGAACTTAGCACGGAAATGGATGTCCCTGTTCTTGAACATCGCCTAATGCCTCCAACTAAGCTATTACCGCCCTGGGAGTGGCAGGTGATAGACTGTGACGTATCCTTTGCAGAGGTCACAAAACACGCACCTGATATCGAAATCGCTATGCATTTCCGCGAACTTCAATCGAAGTACAACTGCTCTGAATTCTATACAGACGCGTCTAAATCACATGCTGGTGTATCTTATGCTGCTGTTGGTCCCTCTCTTTCGATATCTGACTTACTGAACCCGCAAACAAGTATCTTCACTGCAGAAGCTTATGCAGTACTGTCTGCAGTAAGACATATACAGAAATTAAAACTCGACAGAGCAATTGTATACACAGACTCGCTAAGTCTCGTAAAGGCGTTAATTTCATTACAAAAGCCTAAAAATCCTGTATTCATTGAACTTTACTCCCTCTTATGCAGTATTTATATATCACATATACATATAGTAATATGCTGGGTACCTGGCCATAGAGGTATCGAGGGTAATGTACTGGCTGATAGAATGGCCACATCACTCACATCACTAAACACTTCTTCTGCAGCTGCTGTCCCGGTCACAGATCTGAGGCCTTTCTTGCGTAAGAAACTGCGACAACACTGGCAACGCATGTGGAACGCAGAAATAAACAATAAACTGCACATTATAAAGCCACAGCTAGGTTTTTGGCCCTCGCCATCAAAATCACGGCGAACAGATGTCCTATTCTGCCGCCTCAGAATAGGACACACATTTGGTACACACAATTTTCTCCTTACTGGAAATGAACCGCCAACCTGTGGTCGATGTGGTGAGAGGCTGACCGTCCTCCACGTCCTCTTGGAGTGTCGCGAAGCCGAACCTGAAAGAAAGAAGCATTTTCCTCTAGCATATCGTTATTGCATACCTCTTCACCCAGCTATGTTTCTTGGCAAAGAACCATTTTTCAACACCAAAGAAGTCCTCAATTTTTTAAATGAGGTTGTCCTACATGTTATGAGCCCAATAAATTCGTAGCGCATCCTCTCTCCAGAGGATGCCGCTGTGATAGTTGTTTTATATAGCACATGCCTCCAGGCCCTTGTGTCTCAAGGGCTCTAACGAGGCCATGATGCTCTAGTTAATTTTAGAAACCTATGCATTTCTTTATATCATATCATTATTTTGCAATGCACCTTAATGCACATAGTACACGTCATTTGTCATCGCCATAATTTTATTACACGTACATTTTACGCACTTTACAGTGACTATATTTTAGGCCCCTTTACAGCCACGTCACCTCAACTTCACAGAATTCATAACTCCACTGCGAAATCACTAACACTTGCATGGCGCTCTTTGGCCATACCTGGCCCTTGCGCCACTAAAAACCACACATTCATTCATTCTGTTTAGACTAACCGACGTCTCTCAAATGGTCAAGATGGCGGACGGTACGTCAACAGAGCGTAGTTTCTGTCTGTCGCAAGTCTTTTAAAAGCCCGTCAACTAACTTAACGCGACTACGGAGGGGTGATAATCATTTGGGAAGATGATATGGGCGCTCCGCGCTGAAATGCTTAGAATGCGCGCCTCTTTACGCCTAGATGATGCAACGCTCGACAGCAATCTTCCCACGGATGAAGGACCCTACAAAACGGAAGAAGTGCAGTTGAATCTCAACAATATGAGCGAGTGATTTCGGTAACTGCCTTCACCAATTCAATTATGTAGGTGACGCTGTTTAGAAAACCGGCCCGGCGAATTAAGTGCACGAAAACTTGCAGTGTTTATGTGACGATGCATCTGCTCCAGCGTTGTGCGCATAGGCTCCGGCGGCGCCAATAGCTTCGATAGCAAAGACGGCGAAACACCTGAGGAGTTGTCGGACGTGCCGGGGCTGCGGGCCGTGCTATCTACATGCTGTTCAGGCTGTACTGATCGGGTGTAAAAACTAGAGTTGATTTGAACTTTGGTTTATTGATTTTGAGCTGCAATTTGTTGGCAGTCCCGTAGAAATGGAAACTATCAGCGTGCCTTATTCATCGCTACCGTGAATCTTGAATATGAATGCCTATATAACCCTGACGTACTGTGGTTGGGGTTAACCTTGGTTAAGTGATTTACTGCTGGTGACATTACCGTGGTTAAAATCGTCCGTGTAACAAGGGTGACCCCACTTAAGAAGAGCTCCCTGACACCACGGCGTTCTACTTATTCATTTATTTATTTGTTTGCTCCTTTACTTATTTTACCTTTCATACCCTTTTACGGTTCGTTCTGTTCTGAGGGGAGGGTAAAGAGTGTCCTTGCGCACGCGCACCTCTAGTATCGACAATCATCATCATCATCATCATCATCATCTCCTCTTTATATCTACTGCAAGACGGAGCCCTCTCCCTGCGATTTCTAATTACCCCTGTTTTGCGCTAGCTGATTGGAACTCGCGCCTGCAAATTTAGTAATTTCATCACCCCACCTAGTCTTCTGCCGTCATCGACTGCGTTTCCTTTCCCTTCGCACCTATTCTGTTATTATGATGATCCACCGGTCATCTACACTACGCATTACATGGCCTGCCCAGATCAATTTTCTTTGTCTCTTAATGTCAAATAGAATATCGGCCATCCCTGTTTGCTCCCCTGATCCGCATCGCTCTATATCTGTCTCTTAACGTCACGCATAACATTTTCCGTTCCGTCGCTTTTTGCGCGGTCCCTAACTTGTCTATCTTTTTCGTTAACCTCGAAGTTTCTACTCCATATGTTAGCAGAATGCAATGATTGTACAGTTTTCTTTTCAATGGCAGTGTTAAGCTCCAAATCATGATTTGGTAATGCCTGCCGTATGTACTGTAAGCCGTTTTTATTCTGCTGCAAATTTTCTTCTTATGATCAGGGTCCCCTGCGAGTAGTTAACCTAGATAAACGTACTATGTGCAGGCTGTAGAGGCTGACTGGCGATCTTTCATTCTTGTTCCCTTGCCAGGCTATTGAACATTACCTTTTTCTTCTGCCTCACTCTTACACTTTCTTGGTTAGGGTCCTCAATCATTTGTTGTAATTCGTCCCCAGTGTTGCTGAACAGGATAATGTGATCTGCAAACCGAAACTTGCTGCGATATTTGGCGTTCATTCTGAGTCCTAAGCCTATCCAGTCTAATAGCTTGAATACTTCAAGCATGCAGTCAATAGCATTGGAGAGATTGTGTCTCCTTGCGTGACCCCTTTATTAATAGGTAACTTTCTAGTTTGCTTGTGGAGAACCAAGATAGGGGAGGAATCTTTGTAGATATGTCCCGAGATATTTATGTATGCCTCCTGTACTCCTTGATTATGCAATGCTTCTATGACTGCTGGTACCTCTACTGAATGAAACGGCATCAGCGACACTGATAGATACTTGCTAATACGAGTGGAGTCGGAACCGTGGTTCACACTTCTTGCAGTATAGGCATTGTTACCGTGGCGAATGTTCTGCTCCTCGGTTACACGCAGTGCAAGTTGCGCAATGTTGCGACAGATGCGCACGTACTTCTTTCAGCGACCGCACATGTTCAGCTGCACGGTCATTCACGCATCTACCCGTTTGGCCCACATAGGTTTTCCCGCAGGTCAAAGGTATTTTATATACCACGCTGGTGTAACACTTTACAAACTGCTTTCCATGTTTTTTTTGGTGCAGCTGCTCCTCGTACCCTCGCTCACGACGCGGGCGCAGAGCTGTGCTTGTTTCCGAGGAGCCGAAAACACGACTGGGACGCTGTGTCTGTTTGCCACCTTTTTCATATTGTGGGCTATCATATGTACATACGGAGCCACTTCCGGCTTCGCAGCTTATGTTTTTTTGTGCACACGGTTTCTTGACAATGGCACCTTTAATTTTCGGCAAGATCGCTTCAGCCACTGCTGTGATAACCGTGCTTGGGAACCCCGCCGAAACCAACCTATCAACTTGCTTGTCAAAGCTCACACGCATTGCATGGTGACACGACTTCACGAGAGGAGACTCTAGACAAAGTTTAGCAATGGAACGTTTTACAGTTTTTGAATGCGCTGACGCAAAAGGAAGAAGCTCATTTTGTGCTCGAGGGGCGTATTGCCAACATACATGCTCTTCACCCAAGGTAATGTTAATGTCTAAAAACTGTAATTGCCCCTGCAAGGGTAGTTCATGCGTGAATACCAACCCCCACCCCTTCTCTTTAAGACTGTCTAGGACAGTGCTTACACCATCTGTGTAAGTCAAAACGTTCAGTTTGTTAAAAAGTATTAAAAAATCGTCAAAATACCTGAACACTGTTTGTACACCCTTTCCTGTTAAAATTGGCTCCAAGGCGCTGTCAATACAGGTTAAGAAAATGTTAGTAAGCCCCGGGGCTACTCAGGATCCAATACAAATCCCTTGTCTTTGTCGGTGAAACTTGTTCTCAAAAGAGAAACGTCACACCAAGTCCGGGGCTACGCAGGATCCAATACAAATCCCTTGTCTTTGTCGATAAAATTTGTTCTCAAAAGAGAGAAACGTCACATGATCTAGCACCATCTAGCCCAAATGAATGTTGTACTGATCCATGTGATTCGTTGTCAGGGAACTATTGCACGTTTCTTTCAAGACACCGAGAGACCAGGGTCAAATTAGGTAGCTGCTGTAAGTACGCTCTCGGAAATGTGTCGAACTACCCTCGTTGAGGTAATAAAAGTCGTGCTGTGTGGCAAATGATGCTAGTATCCTTCCCTTTGAATCCATCTTCAAACTCCCCCAAAGGGGATGATCATCTCCAGTGAGAATCGTAGGGCCGGGTGTCGCTGATAAGATATCGTGCAGACGTTTATAGTCGAAGCGACTTGAAGGAGCAATGTAGACAGCTATGACAGTGACGGTAAGCTCCTTCGCTTTTACAATTAAACAAACGTACTGGTTGTCGTCATGAGGCGGGACTGGGTGAAACACGTATGTCAGATCGTATTTAATATATACAATGACCTTGCTCACGTCACAGGTAGAGGACATGAATGCCTCATAGCCAGAAATGCGGATGATATTACGATGATGGGAAAACGGTTTTCGAAAACAAAGTGTCTAAAAGCTGAAATTCGTAATTTGAGGCGGCGGGTATTCCAGTGCATTAGAGACGCTTTCTTGACTTTTTTTGTGGAAGGGTAGCGAGGGGTGTACCAAGGTGCTATGCAAAGCTTTCAAGCACTGGGCTCAGTGTGTCCGGTACTTGCAGTGTGCTACGAGCAGCTGGAGTGTACATACATGTCAGTAATAGACGCATGACATGCGTGAGTGACTTTAGCATAGCAATCACTCATGAATCCTTCTCTCGCATATGGTCAACTGCAGCGACATTGGACTTTTCATGTCCTGTGGCTCTTTTGTGTGGCATGTTTTCGGCGGCGCTGGCCACACCTCACTTGATGAAGCATGAATAGCATGGCCGCATTGTTTGCTGACATTCGTGCTCTTATTGGAGACAGATGGAACCAGAGGCGGCGTTGCCGGGCGAGGCATCTTCCTTGAACCATAAGAGGATTTCATAGGCTTTCGTTTGCCGTAGCGATGTCGCCTTATTGCAGCAGAAGCATCTTGTGATGATCTATCTCTGGCCATTTACGTCAAGATTTCCTGCTCTTTCTTTAGGCGTGGGCCGTCTTTTGAGGATACAGCGTGCGAGCCTTGACAATCTGGGCATTTGAGCGCCGTGGTATGGCAAGTGTCAGCGTCGGGTTGTTCAGAAGTTTGAGGGCACATTGTTGAATTTCAGCAGACAGCACTCACGTGCCCAATTCCTTTAGACCTTCTCCACTGAAGTGGTTTGAGTATGAAAGGCCATATTACATGCCGAAAGTCGCCGACCTTTACGTGGGATTGTAGGCAGTCACCTTTAAAGACGAGCCTTACATAGGCGTAATTTCCAAGGCACTGAATTTGCAGTAAGGCAACACCATCTGTCGCAGGTTTGATTAAAATTGGCAGGTCGCTGTCACTATCGATGTGCCAATGTCATAAACACCACCAACCGTAGTTTCGTTGTCCTGCGGAATGAGGTAGTGGACATTGTTGTTGCCCAGGAGCTTTATTGCCGCCAAAGCATCGATTGCGCTTCGGTTGTGGACATCAATAGCCAGGACGCTCTTTCGAATAATAATTCTGATGTCCTTGATCTCTCCTGGGAGAAGAGCTTCTATAGAAGCAGAAATCCCTTCTCGATTAAGGCGGTTGAGGTTGTCGGCAGGTGTGTCCGGCACAAAAAGAATTGTGTGCGCCGATGGCTTTCGCTGTGGCATGACAGTTGACTTATTTGAGGAAGATCGTCCACAGATGTTTCGACTTTTGGCCTTTCGGTGTAAGACTACCTCGAAGCCTTCTTCATCTGAGGCATCATCGCTTGAGCAAGAGTAAAACACAGTGGTCGCTGTCAGCTTAACTTGGAGGGCAGTTTCTCTTCCTCGGGCCAGTTCCTGCCGAAGCAGTCACGTCGCGTCGGTGTTCTGCCGACTACACTTCCATTGCCGTGGCAATGGAAGCGGCGGCTCTCAGTAAAACCCAGGAAAAAAACCCCAGAATACTGCAGCGCGAAGGAACAATGGTCTCTACAAGGAGCCACTGCAAGACTTCAGGAGATAGTTAAGAAAAAAAGCACGAACGACTCAGTTCATGACTATAAAGACTTTTAATCTCAATGAAACCGCGTGAAAATAAAATGCGCTTTCGCTCTTTGCGTTTGCTCAAGCTATCAAATTTCCCACATACCGACGCTACACCGAGGGTGACTATCTTATCGCTGGATCTTGAGGAAGGCTGATGTACATCCAAACTTCCGTTTTGCTGAGCGCGGGATCATGAACTTAATGTTTCATTATTTAAATCAAGTTGTGTTGGCGTCAACTACGCGTAATGCCATTACTGAAAAACAACAACAAACATGCATTTCATTCCAATTGTGTTCGCTGTACTTTCAGATAAAAATTAAAATCCACTATAAGCCCACTAGAAAGAATTTTAAACGAGAAAGACCATTCTGCATATCACATAGCTCCCGCATATATTGAGTGGTTCAGCCACTTCATTATATTTTATCAATAATTGCAGTAATACCTCGCCAAAGGTTCACTGCAGTGTGCTGTCCTAAATCATCATCATCATCAGCCTGGTTACGCCCACTACAGGGCAAAGGCATCTCCCATACTTCTCCAACTACCCCTGTCATGTACTAATGGCGGCCATGTTGTCCCTGCAAACTTCTTAATATCATCCGCCCACCTAACTTTCTGCCGCCCCCTGCTACGCTTCCCTTCCCTTGGAATTCAGTCCGTAACCCTTAATGACCATCGGTTATCTTCCCTCCTCATTACATGCCCGGCCCATGCCCATTTCTTTTTCTTGATTTCAACTGAGATGTCATTTACCCGCGTTTGTTCCCTCATCCAATCTGCTCTTTTCTTATCCCTTAACGTTACACCCATCATTCTTCTTTCCATAGCTCGTTGCGTCGGCCTCAATTTCAGCAGAACTCTTTTCGTAAGCCTCCAGGTTTCTGCCCCATACGTGAGTACTGGTAACACACAGCGGTTATACACTTTTTTCTGGAGGGATAGTGGCAACCTGCTGTTCATGATTTGAGAATGCCTGCCAAACGCACCCCAGCCCATTCTTATTCTTCTGATTATTTCAGTCTCATGATCCGGATCCGTGGTCACTACCTGACCTAAGTAGATGTGTTCCCTTACCACTTCCAGTGCCTCGCTACCTATCGTAAACTGCTGTTCTCTTCCGAGGCTGTTAAACATTAGTTTTCTGCAGATTAATTTTTGACCCACCTTTTTGCTTTGCCTCTCCAGGTCGGTGAGCATGCATTGCAATTGGTCTCCTGAGTTACTAAGCAAGGCAATATCATCAGCGAATCGCAAGTTACTAAGGTATTCTCCATTAATTCTTATGCCCAATTCTTCCCACTCCAGGTCTCTGAATACCTCCTGTAAATACGCTGTGAATAGCATTGGAGAGATCGTATCTCCCTGCCTGAAGCATTTCTTTATTTTGATTTTGTTGCTTTCCTTATGGAGGACTACGGTGGCTGTGGAGCCGCTATAGATATCTTTCAGTATTTTTACATATTGCTCTTCTACCCCCTGATTTCGTAATACCTCCATGACTGCTGAGGTTTCGACTGAATCAAACGCTTTTTCGTAATCAATGAAAGCTATATATAAGGGTTGGTTATATTCTCCACATTTCTCTATCACCTGATTGATAGTGTGAATATGGTCTATTGTTGAGTAGCCTTTACGGAATCTTGCCTGGTCCTTTGGTTGACAGAAATCTAAGGTGTTCCTGATATTATTTGTAATTACCTTAGTAAATATTTTGTAGGCAATGGACAGTAAGCTGATCGGTCTATAATTTTTCCAAGTCCTTGGCGTCCCCTTTCTTATGGATTAGGATTAGGTTAGCGTTCTTCCAAGATTCCGGTACGCTCGAGGTCATGACGCATTGCGTATACAGGCTGGCCGTTTTTCTAGAACAATATGCCCACCATCCTTCAACAAATCTGCTGTTACCTGATCCTCTCCAGCTGTCTTCCCCCTTTGCATAGCTCCCAAGGCTTTCCTTACTTCTTCCTGCGCTACTTGTGGGATTTCAAATTCCTCTAGACTATTCTCTCTTCCATTATCGTCGTGAGCGCCACTGGTACTGTATAAATCTCTATAGAACTCCCCAGTCACTTGAACTATCTCCTCCATATTAGTAATGATATTGCCGGATTTGTCTCTTAACGCATACATCTGATTCTTGCCTATTCCTAGCTTCTTCACTGCTTTTAGGCTTCCTCCGTTCCTGAGAGCATGTTCAATTCTATCCATATTATAGTTCCTTATGTCAGCTGTCTTACGCTTGTTCATAAACTTAGAAAGTTCTGCCAGTTCTATTCTAGCTTTAGGGTTAGAGGCTTTCATACATTGGAGTTTCTTGATCAGATCTTTAGTCTCCTGCGATAGCTTACTGGTATCCTGTCTAACGGAGTTACCACCTACTTCTATTGCACACTCCTTAATGATGCCCATAAGGTTGTCGTTCATTGCTTCAACACTAAGGCCCTCTTCCTGAGTTAATGCCGAATACCTGTTCTGTAGCTTGATCCGGAATTCCTCTAGTTTCCCTCTTACCGCTAACTCATTGATTTGCTTCTTATGTACCAGTTTCTTCCGTTCCCTCCTCAAGTCTAGGCTAATTCGAGTTCTTACCATCCTATGGTCACTGCAGTGCATCTTGCCGAGCACGTCCACATCTTGTATGATGCCAGGGTTTGTGCAGAGCAGGCACGTACGCAGGATGTTTTTTCGGGGGGGGGGGGGGGGGGGCAATCCAAGGTAACTTTTTTGTGCAAATGAGTGGGGGGGTGTACCTTTACTAGTACAAATATGAATAGCGCCCAGCATTCGCCATAAAAACGCGTAAACCCACAAAAGAGAAATGAAATAAGGTGTATTTTACAGGTACGCCTGTGCGATACGCCTCTCCCTTACTTGGCAAACAAAGAACCACGTCAAATGGACTCGCGCAGGAATAACACTGCCAAGAACAAGTACAAAAGCCAACGCGTAACATAAATATTGCTTTAGTAGAATAGAACTTTAAGAAACAGCAGTTGACAACAAAGGCACACGGACTGCGCGGAGTTGTGTTACTCCGCCAGCCAATCACAGAAGCAGACAAAATTGTCGTCATGCAGCCTTTTCAAAATGGCGTCGTACTTGATACCTGCGGAGCGTCTACTATTCTTCAAGAGTCTTTTCATCGGCGGAAGCAATGAGGTGTGCAACAGACATGGACAAAATGTATGGAATCTGAGCATTTCACTCGTCAAAATCTACTCTGCAGTTCATTTCACTGCTGAACCCGTTTTACTCGTGAAATTTCACTGGCAACTGAAGTGAAACTTCACAGCGAATAGTTGTAGCGAAGCGAGCATGTTATTGCAGTTAAATAATGAATTAGGAATTCGCGATTCCACTATAATAGGCGAGGGGAAAGGTATAACATTACGCGCTAATAATTTTATTTTTATATTTACCGCCTTATTTGGTTAACAGAAAAAGTTTGAAGTACGAATTATTTGCAGCCTCGCGGAGGAGCAGTGGCTGGCGGTTATGAGGGCATGGGCGGGGTTTCATTGAAGACTTAAGTGGAAGCTTTAGCTCGGGTGCTCCTATCTAAATATATGTAATGTAAAAGGAGAATTCGTTTTCAACAGCAACCACTGCACCAAATTTGACAAGCTTTGTTGCATTTTAAAGAAAAACTTAAACTCCAGTGACCATTGGCTTCGAATTTTTCCTTTAGGTTCTCAATGTTTTATTAAAAATTGGCAAAAATCGAAAATCGTCAGAAAACTAGACTATCAAGTTTGCAACTCTGTCTTTCGGCAACGAGAAATGATATCACAATCCTTTAAATTGCACTTAATTGTACATGTAAGGCGTACAAAATTGATGTGTTACACATGAATCTAAAAAACAAAATTAGTAATATGGAAATACAGCTTTTGCAGAACCCTTGTAAATACCGTAACAAATTCACATAAAATATAAAATGACATATAAAATTTTTCCGCTTTGAATGGTCTAATGGATGCCGTTTACAGAACTGCGATATCTGTTCTTGGTGCAGAGCTATGGATTTGTAGAGTTCTTGCTTCAATCTTTTTTCAAACTGTCGAATATGTGAAAATAGTTTTCACAAAATTCAGGCCCTAAATTGAAATTCCGCTTCCAGCAGTCACTATAGTTTAGCTGTCTCTCTCAACTCCAACTAACTATTAAAATCGGTTCAGGGGCTATCCCAGAAAAACGTTTTTGTGTTTTACATGTATTTGAATAGGCCGCGTCGGAGTTGGGCCCGAGCTAAAGCTTCCTCTTAAGTTGTATTCGACTATAGTATCGCTTTTTGAATTAGCTCTGGAAGAGATATACAGAAATATATATTTGCGGAACAATCACAGTTGTTTTGGATCCCTCGTTTACTGCTCTAACAAGTGCCACAACCGACTCGTATTGTTATTTAGGAAGCTACGTAAAGATGCGTGCCCGCGAGCCGCGTACAACCGCGTATGGTGCAGTAAGCTGCGATTCTACAGCTACTGCGCCCACCGCGGAAGGTTAGAAAAACATCTACATAAGCACAGCAGAGAAATGGCAACGTTAAGCGGCTCGAATAATAACTGTAGAAGCGTCATTCAGAACACACGGAATTGTCCTCCACTTCCGGCGGCGTTTTCTCTACTTCCTTTTAAATAAAAAGAAGTTGATCCATAAATATTTTCATAAATAATGGTTACAATTGTTAATTTTTGCTTTTCCTTCTGGATTGGCTGTTGCCTTGGCTCTCTCCCGTAGGAGATCACTCAATTTCTCAAATCCTTGCGACTATTGTTTCCAGTTGGCAATGTTGCAAGAAAAAAGCTGTAGAATCAGGGAAAAACCAGACGAATTAACGGGTGACTGTCATATTGCCTATGAGTTTAAGGTTTATTGCAGGGATTGATGATGGCTGCTGTCTCGCATCATTTTATTTTCCACCTTATCTAATCCATATCACGGGTATATTTTTCCGAGGATCTGTCAGCGTCACGGCGAGCCGTCACTCGAGGAAATAATGGAACAAAAAGAAAAGTTAAAGGCAATTGGTATTTTCTCTGGCCGCAACTCGCTCCACGTGCACACAGACCAGCGGACCACGAACTGAATCCCTTTCCTGGCCTCTGGATCAGTCTAAACGAGGAAGGTTGAATATACGAAGCAACAACGATGGGCGTGGCATTCGAATAGACGGTGACAACTAAATACATCTCGAGTTAATCGCGCGGGCACCGAATTGATGAGGAAACTGGCCATAACATCCCAGGAGACGCCGATAACTGCCGCCATCCAAAAGGAGTGAGAAAGGCAGCAATATGTTGACCGCCGCATAGCTGTCAAGCCTCAACATTGATTTGGCGACGCTTTAAGAATGTGTGTGAGAAATGGTGGCGTGGGCGGGGAGCGGGGGGAGGGGGGTATGCGTCTTAATTTCGGGGGGGGGGGGGGGGCCGGGCCCCCCCGGGCCCCCCCTTTCTATTTTATTTCTAGTCTCGCCATTCGGGCTCCTCCACGTCCACTTTCGGTTATCCCGCTTGCGGAAGAAGGTATTCATTATCTGCATATTATTCTGTTCTGCAAACTCTACTAATAATTCTCCCCTGCTATTCCTAGAGCCTATGCCATATGCCCCCACTGACTTGTCTCCAGCTTGCTTCTTGCCTACCTTGGCACTGAAGTCGCCCATCAGTATTGTGTATTTTGTTTTGACTTTACCCATCGCCGATCCCAGGTCCTCATAAAAGCTTTCGACTTCCTGGTCATCATGACTGGATGTAGGGGCGTAGACCTGTATGACCTTCAAGTTGTACCTTTTAAGTTTCACAGCAAGACCTGCCACTCTCTCGTCAATGCTATAGAATTCCTGGATGTTACCAGCTATTTCCTTATTAATCAGGAATCCGACTCATAGTTCTCGTCTCTCCGCTAAGCCCCGGTAGCACAGGACGTGCCCGCTTTTTAGCACTGTATATGCTTCTTTTCTCTTCCTAATCTCACTGAGCCCTATTATATCCCATTTACTACCCTCTAATTCCTCCAATAACACTGCTAGACTTGGCTCACTAGATAACATTCTAACGTTAAACGTTGCCAGGTTCAGATTCCAATGGCGGCCTCTCCGGAGCCAGGGATTCTTAGCACCCTCTGCTGCGTTGCAGGTCTGACCGCCGCCGTGGTCAGTTGCTTTGCAGCTGCTGGGGACTGAGGGCCGGGGTTTATTGTTGTATTCATATAGGCTGTGGTGGCCAATTACTGCACCAGGGTGGCCAATCGTGCTCTGGTGAGAGAGTGCGTTACCGGTTCTGGTCACCGGGATCAGGCCGCACTCCAGGCCTGTTTATGCCAATCTGAGCTCGGTTAAACCGCACAGATGGCACTCAACTGGAGAAACCTTGTAGTTTATGACCTCCACATGAGTGGTCATAAATAGGTGCGGACGGTCGAGACGAACATATGCCACACACACAAAAAAGAAGAGGAGGAAGAGGAAGGAAGAGGAAAAAGAAGAGGAAATTTGAACTCGTGACCCTTGGATGTTGCCCGGAGAGATGGCTCAGTCGGTTGGTCCGTCAGGCCCCAGGTTACATTGAAGCGGCATAGCTCCTGTCCAGAGCTAAGAAAAACATGCTAAGAAAAAATGCAACCATCTCCAAGGTCATAAATAGTATGCAGGAAGTTTTGTGCAACGTAAGTCGCAAATAGTTTCTGAGACACTTCCGATTCCAGGAAGAGAGATATCTGTACTTGCGGGTGTAGCCTCGATAAAACTTGCTACATGTGCTTCTTAACGTGTTCTCGGAGTTTCCTCGCCCAGTCGCCGCTTCGCGCTGCATTTCCGCAGAACGCCAGCTTGCTGATTCAGCATAGAGAGCGGCATTTCTAATTTGCCCTACAAAACCCCCCGCACTTCAAGAACTGCAGTTTAAGCATTTTTACGTTACCCCTGTTCTGCTCTTCTACAGTGAACACGAGAGGGACGGTGCTTTTGCATATTTAGTGGACGCCAAGTTCGACTGACGATGCGGAAAAGATGGGCAGAACGCGCCGCCGTTCCCCTTTGCATTCGCGTCTAAGACAAGATAACAAACATAAATATTGTTGCGGTTACGGAGTGGTGATGTGTTCCTTTAAGAATAAATGTGCACTTGCGCATATTTTGTTTCAATCATTCTTGTTAATGTAGATAGCATGAAAGCCTCGAAGCAGAGCAGTCGCGATGCTGCATGCAGACAACACTGTGAACGCAGGTGCCAGCTGACTTGCAATGATAGTTATCACCAGCATGTAGTAATCATTGGGCATATTGCAATATATCAATCGGCCTTCTAAACTCCAGTTATATCCCCGAAGTTCAAGGTATATACGAGGGCAAATGAGAAATGCTTTGCCCCTATATTTTATTAGCCTAAGTAACGTACGTACAAGTATTTACAAATATACGTACTATTCTACATATCTTACACTATTTTCCACAGAGTGCCCACACCGGTTCAGACATTTGTCCCATCGCAGCAGTAAAATTGAGATGCCCCTGTGGCAGAATTCATCCGGCTGACTGTGGAACCACTGTAGGACTGCTGTCTTGGCTTCACGGCCCTTTTGCGAATTGACAACACCACCACCTCACACTACTCAAAGCGAGACAACTTTCCCCATACGTGGGCTACATTTCCCTGTGAATTTCTATTTGTGTTCGTCCCTTCCTCCATACAAAACGAATCGCACTTCGTTGCTCGTACGCCGTGGACGTGTGAAGCGCAACCACCATCTTCAACAACTGGCAGCAGCGCCGTGCCGCGCAGCTACCGGCAGACAAGGCCGGGCCCGTCCAAGAAAGGTCCACCGCTGGGAATCGATAGCTTCGCCTTTACAGCCGCAATTTGGCTTTAGAATAATAGGCGCAAAGACTTACAGCGAAGCTGTATATGGCAAGGGAATTTTCATCGTCCGTTGTACGCGAACAACCCGCGCAGTGGTTCGTTGGCGCCCCTCAGCACAACAGCACGAACGCTCGTGCCACTGCTCACGCGTTCGTCGTCGTCGTCTCCTTTTACAGCTGGCTCCGTTGCCTCTCATTGCTTGGGGGGTATGAGCCATTCATTGGTAAAAGGAAACTATCGTCGTAGTCGTCGTCGTCATTGTCATCATCATCGTCATTATCAATTATCACCGTCAGCAGTGGCTCGAGCATCGTCGTCTTCTTCCACAGCTGGCTCCGTTGCCGTTCATCATTCTGGTGGTGGCAGTAAACTTTATTGAAAGCGGGAAGGGGAAAGGGGGAAGCGGCTGAGGGATCGCGTAGAATCTTATCTCTCTTGTGTCGTCGTAATGGATAGGCAGCGTCAATTTTTTTTTTATTTACTGTGGTATGAACCATTGCTTAAGGGGGTATGAACCATTCATTGTCTTACGTGACGGGCGCATTTATTAACAGAGGCGATACTAGAATGTGTGTGCATACTATCGTCACGATGACCACCGATCAGGACAATAAATATCTTTGTTCAAAATGCTACGTCACCTCTGTGTCGTGTGCTAAACAGCTTCGCTGGTCATCCACCTCCACAGAGGAAAATAGGTCATGATTTTCTGATTCGCCCTCTATTACTGAGGTAGGTTAAAATGAACATGTGCTCATTTTATGGTTTTATTGCGATAGCAGTTAAGCCCAATCCAATGAGGGCGATTTCTTGCACGATCGACAGCAATGAGCGGCAGCTTCGAGCGACTAAATGGGCCGTCGCGCAAGCAGATCGCTCGTTCTTGTCGCTCGGTCTCTTGATTCTGGAAATATGCATAGCTCGACGCCCGGGAGTGCTGTGAGCAACTAGCCAGACCGTGAAGCTTGAACAGGATGTACATCGGTAAAGCACTACCGGTAGTCGCACGGAACGAGCAAACGACCAAATTTTCATAGGTGCAAGGTATAAAAACCTAGTGCAAGACCTTCATAAAGATTTTGTGTTGTCCTCGGCAGCAAAATCAATCAAGTTTAAATAATTAAACATGCGTCGCGCCATTCTCAGTGCGCATTCACTGCCTTCATAACGGCTACACCCTGCAAAGACTTCCTTCAAGGCCGTCGCTCGCGTGGGGTTCGACTTACAGGCGGCGGATGAACGCGACAGATATCTCCATCACGTCGCTTCTCGCAGTCGCGCTGAAGATCGCTTACTTGCATCATGTTTATAGATTATATGGTCACTCGAGGCGAATTGTCACCATGGCCATTAAGTTCCGTTGATAGTCGAAGTGCGATAAGATCGCGCATCGCGCGTCGTTCGCTATAGCTGCGAGGGAAAGCGTGCAATGGTGAACCGAGAAGGATGGTGGCTTGATGCGCGCTTTCCTCCCGGGTGCCCAATGTTGGAAACCACGATATCAAACGCGCGCTCGGGCGAGCAGCAGGTGAGCGCGCGTCTGCTGCTGTACCCCAACTGTGACTGCGTATGGGTGTCCGTGCGGCTGAGCGCAAACGCGGGCCGTGGGCCTTTTATTGGACGTTATCTGCGGCGAGTGCATAGTTTCACGAGTCGAGATGGCCGGTCGCTTCACGCGCGTTGTGTTCCCGCACGCCTAGTGACGGGGGTCGCGTAATGTCAGGAGTCGGATACGTGTTGAAGCGAGAGGCACCCCGAGGCGCTCGCTCCACGAGGCCGACGCTCTTCATCACGCCAGCGTTGTGGCAGTTAGTGTTCACTCTCATCGAGTGAGATGCTTTCCTCTGCGCGCTGACACCGAGCTTGATAATTTAATTACTAAGCGAATGTTTACTGCAATGTACACGGTGGATAAAGCCACAAACCTTACTTTGTGTAGTTGTCTAACACTTTGCTATCGCTATCAAGGCTTCAACTTTAGGGCAAAACTGGGACACTCTTTTTCGATATCCATTTTACTGTAGAGAGCATAAAAGCTTCGATACTCTGAGCAGTGGCGTCATGACGTGCTGAGATGACAATGTCAATGCAGGTCCGGGCCAACTTGCGATGACAGTTATCGCCAGCATGTAGTGATCATTCTTAGTAGCTACTGACAAGCTAATTCGTTATCTAAGGTTTTTTGTGAAGCGCCTGTGTATGTCGTCATCATTCAAATTTGTATAAACATGTTTATTTTTCCAGTGCGCCTGCCTCACAAAAAAAAAACTTAATAATTCCGAGCTTTGTAACGTAGTAATCGGCTTTCTAAAGTTCAGTTATACCTCTGAACTCCAATGCATTTATTACTCCGCTAGGTTACGCTGAGGGCTATCCGCACGGACTTGCCGCAGGTGGGGAACCATCCGACAACCTTCGCATTTCGCGTTGTGGGATCGTTCCCCACCAGCGGCAAGTTGTTTTTTCATCCACTTTCATTTCCAATAATTTATCGTTTCTTCACTTCATTTATTAAGCACAAGCAATTTCCCGTATGTTGCCGTCGGTGTCAGTGTTGTTGGCTTCTTATGATATGACTGACGAACATGACTGAAGACGCCGACGTACGCGGCGCGAACAACCAACTGTTTAGCACTGTTAAAGAACACGCTTATATAGAAGGAGATGTGGCGAGGACGAGGGTGAGATATAATGTACTTGCGCCACGTATGTCTGCGTCTTGTTCCTTATGTTCGTCAGTGTAACACTGAGTCTCAGTGCGGCCAACGAAGTGACAGATGAGGGAGTGTTGCCACCAAGCTCGCTGGCGTTTGAGAAACTGCGCAGTCTCTGTGCAAACACTATGCGGGATGAACAGATGGCAGATGAAAGTATCAGGTGGTTGGACACATGTCAGCAGGAGGGCGTTGCGCGAAAGAACGTAAAGTTTTTAAAAGGCAGGTAACTGTTTCGCGCTATACCAAGAGAAGCGCCAGAAATCTTTTGAATAGCGAGTAGTGCCGGCTATACACTCTTAGCACGGTAACGTTTAAGTTTACCTTTATTTGCAAGTAACCTGTAACATAAAGATTACGAGGTTACTAAACCAACTTGATATCTGTGTTTTTGTTAATTTCAGTCGCGGATAGAAGTTACATGTGTCGAAGTATGCTATTTTAAATGTTACTTCAACGCCAAATGTCTCGTAACCTTTAGATTGTAACTTATGTAAAGAAAGTTGTAATTCGTGGCTTAGGGGACCTATTGCATGGATTGGAAGTTTGCTGATTATTGTGTCGCGTTGGCGATCCTGATATGATATTTTCAGCCAGGACTAACGTGTAAAATATGGTGTGCGGCGCGGGGCGAAGGCAGGTTGGGCTAAATTAAGATGTAGTGTCCAAGGTGGATCTGAACACAAGTGTCCAATTCATGCTTTAGTGCCTGCAATCTCATATACTTAACCTTTGCCTTGTTTTCTTGCTTCCTGACTGCAGTGCAAACTTTTACATGGGCAGTTAACACGGATTTAATGATGACATGCATGGCTGAAACACCGTGATATGATACAAGTGATTTCCTGTGATATTAAGTGATACGTACTATTCTTTTGAAGTTTGAAATCTAGTCATGTGCCAGCAGGGCCTGCTGTATTTGTGGTGTATCCTATGTTGCATTTTCAAATAAAAATATTGCATTCTAAACAACCCTATACTATAGTTGTGGAACTGTCAGTTTATACTCGAAACATTTATACAAGCTAACCGTGCCTTCTCCTCCTTCATATTGTGTTCGGAACTGTATTGTTTAGAACACGTTACTTATTTGATCAAATGTTGAGCAATAGACTATCTCACGGGGAGTTTCATTTCAGAAGGGCAGCGGATTGGGCGAGTTGGTGTTGCATGGTAACTAAAATTCAAACAGCGCTAAACGACAGGACCAGAATGAGGAGGAGGAGCCGTGTTTGTCTCCTCCTCATTCTGGTCCTGTCGTTTAGCGCTGTTTGAATTTTAGTTTCATTTCGTCAGAAATCCGAAAGGATACTAGAAGTAGCCCTTTGCTGGCTGATATACAACGATTTAAGTGATTTAAATGGAAGTAACCTTTTGTTAGCCCAGTCAGCCGAGCGGTTCTTTTTCAGATAATTTTATATGGGCCCCGCTCTTTATATTATCCGCCGAGCCGGGTGCGGCTTAGCTACGGGGACGCGCCACCTCTTGGGTTTTGTATCAGAAAGGCCAAATCCGCGCATGGTACACCCAGCCAGCTGTCGCCAAACAACATAGGTGCGTCATTTCCTTCTTTCTCGCTTCCCTTTGCTTGCGCCTCTGCTTTCTTGCGCGCTTCTTTCCGCGGCAGGATTAAGCAGACTAGAACCGCGCGCGGAGAAATGCGAGCCCTCGGGGAGGACGCCACTCGGCCAATCCTTTTTGGACACTGTCTCTTCACGCGCTTGCACTTCGAAATAGTTAACCTGTCCACATCGTGTGGTTTCCACAGCAAATGGTGTCCCTGTGTTTCTCAGCCTAAGCAAAAAAAAAATGAAACTGCGTTTTGCTGGCAACTTGGAATTTAGACAAGCCGTAGCATCTCCTCTTCGGCCGCAAGGATATGTAGTGAAAAAATGATCTTTGCGGGCACCCAGACCCGCTCAGCGATAGCTATGCAGCCAGGACCCGACTCCCGCTCCACGAAATATCCGAATTTTGAGCCATCGACGAGTAGGCTAGACCAGAATTTGCTAGAAGCGCAAGAGATGGACGACGACCACCTCGGCGCCTCCGACTCCGAGAATTCGGCGGACGGGGAGATCGAGGACTCCGCCATGCAGGAGCAGCAAGACACTCACAAAGAAGACGAAGCAAATTGGGAATTGGTTATGACCAAACGCCAAAAGAATCGACAGAGGAAGAACGGATGGAACGCCGCCAGCGCCGGGAATTCCCCAGCCCCACCGCCGACAGCTGCCGCGCCAGCTTCCGGCGCGCTGAAAAATGACGGGAAAGGAGCGCAGCGGCAGCCTAGGCAGAGGCTGCCCCCGCTCCCCAGAGACGATTTTAAGATTATCTTGCGACCGAAGGGACTCGTAGTCAAGTCGCTCCAGCAATTTCAAGTGGCCCGGGCCGTAGCCGCGGCATGCAGCAACAAGTTCGAGGGAAGAGACCTGATCACGAGGCTCCGCACAGGGTCCAACATAATAATCGTGAGCACGCCGAACGAGGAGGCCGCCCAGCTCGCGAGGCGCATCACTAGCCTCACGATCGAGGGACGCTCATATGACGTGAACGCTTACGTGGCCGCACCGGAAAACACCCGGCGTGGCGTGATACACGGAGTGGACCCCAGAGCGACACCGGAGGAACTGAAAACCGACTTGTGGACGCGCACACAGGGTGTCACCATCCACAGCGCCCGAAGACTAGGCAAGACCAAGACGGCCGTCATCACCTTTGACGGACCCATCACACCGAAACACGTCATCTATTGCGGAGCCGAGTACAAGTGCTACCCGTACCGGCGCACAAGACAAATCTGCTACGTTTGCTGCCAACAAGGTAACCGCTCCGACGTGTGCCCCACACCGGACGCCAAGGCTTGCAAACAGTGCGGGATGCAGAACCCGCCAAAGGATCACCAGTGTACCCCGAGATGCCTGATCTGCGGAGGCAACCACGCCACCGGATCGAGGGAGTGCCAAGACCGACTAAAGAAAGCCAGGGACGTGCGAGGCAAGGCCAACGGCGGCAACAACGGCGGCGGACGCGAGAGCAGACGTCGCAGCCGGGACGACCGCGGCAAGAAGCCGAGATGGTTCAGCTCGGAGGGGGAGACTTCGCGGAGCCGTTCGAGATCCCGGGCGTCGCGGAGCCGTTCACGAAGCCGGTCACGGTCCTTCCCGCCCCTGCCGCCCCTGGCAATTAAGGGAGGGAGCCAGCTGCAGCAGCAGCAGCAGAGGAAGAAGACGAAGAAGGAGCCTACCCGAAAGAGCGGCGGCGTCAAGGTGAGCTGGGGAGCCGAAAACCCTTGGTTTGCTCCGCACTCGGGTGGGGTAGCTAACGAAAAGAACAACACAAACAGCAAGCGCGAACAGCCTAGACAGGAGGACGCGGAGAAAATAGCGCTTAGACGCGAATTAGAGCTGTCACGCGCTAGGCAGAAAGATCTGGAACGCCAAATAGCAGAGCTAACGAAGGCAGTGCGAGACCTTAGGTCGAACAACCCTCCGCAGCCACAGACCGTACAAACCCAAGCCCCATGGCAAGCAGGCAACGAGGATTTCGCCACGTTTAAAGCAGAGATTCAGCAAATGATGCAGCAGATGATGCAGCAACAGCAGCAACAAATGCAGCAAGTGCAATTACAAGTCACAGAGCTCCGAAGCAGCATCCGCAAGCAGAAGTTTACCGAGAACATTAGAGAGAAGGCCTACCACCGCCCCGCGCTGGCATCCCTCGCCGACACATCCGCAAACAACACCGAGGCTTAAACATGGCCAGTACAACTTTAAGCAAGCAAGAAACCTTAGATATATGGCAATGGAACTGCAGAGGCTACCGTAAGAAGCAGGGCCTCCTCCAACAATACATTCATACACAACAAACACCGCCCGACATCATATCGCTTCAAGAGACGGGAACGACACCAACACTCGCAGGATACACGTGTTACGAGACTCAAGAGAAAGGAAGAACGGCGACCCTAGTCAGCAAGGCACTCATCGCCATAAGCCACGACAGGATAGCCGACACCGACGTAGAGCACGTGATTGTAGAAATTATACCAAAGAAGAAAAGAAAGAGGGGCAGTATATTTATTGTAAATGCATACAGCCCCCCGAAACAGAGGAAGGCAAAATTCCACGAGCTTTTCCATGGCGCACGCAAACTAGCGAAAGACAGCACGCTAATCATCCTGGGAGACTTTAACGCCATGGACAAAAGCTGGGGATACCAAACAGCAAACCCAAAAGGCAAAACGCTAGCGGAGGCAGCAGAGAACACCGACTGCAACCTCCTCACAGACCCAGACACTCCAACCAGAATCGGAAACAGCGTTAGTACCGACACCTGCCCCGACCTCACGTTCATACGAGGAGCGGAACAAGCAGTGTGGGAGAACCTGTTAGAGAACCTAGGTAGTGACCACTACATACTCAAGACGCAAGTAACTTCGGACAGGCTAAGGCGTCAGCTGGGATCGGCAAAAATTACGGACTGGAGCGCTTTTCGAGACGCATGCGATAGGAATCTCGCCGAGAACGGGATCCAATCGATAGAAGAGTGGGGGAAAATGCTTATTGAGAAACAGCGCAAGTACACCAAAGAAATCGCGCGAACGACGCAGACGCCCGAGGTAGACGCCAGACTGCTCAAGCTGTGGGAAGCTAGACGCGGGCTCACGAAGAGGTGGAAGAAACAAAAACACAACAGGAAGCTAAAGATAAAGATCGCAGAAGTCACAGCGAAAGCAGAGGAGTACGCGGCGCAATTGGCAAGGCAAAATTGGCAGCAATTCAGCGACTCCCTCAACGGAACTTTGAACACAGCGAGGACGTGGCATATCCTCAAGGCTCTCATAGATCCGACCAAGACCAAGACAGAAAACAACAAAACCATCTACCGGTTCATCCACCAGTTCGAGGGACAAGACTCGGAACTCCTGGATAAGGTACGCGTTAAATGCTTCGGGGACACAAACCCAGCAGCTTACGCAGAGCGCTACCGAGGAAGAGAAAACGATAACCTGGACAGACCCATCACGCGAGAAGAGGTCTACGCAGCGATTCGAAGCACAACCAGAAACACGGCCGTGGGTGCAGACAAGATAAATAACGCACTCATCCGCAACCTCAGTGAAGAGTTAGTCGCAGAATTAACCGACTTTCTCAACAAACACTGGGAAGCTGAGACCGTCCCCGAGGAGTGGAAGCATGCAGAGGTAGTGATGATTCCTAAACCGGGCAAGAAACTGCAAATTGAGAACCTCAGACCGATCTCGCTCACATCGTGCCTGGGTAAACTGTACGAGCGAGGGGTGACGCTGAGACTACAACATTACATGGAGGACAACGAACTGTATCCCCACAACATGTTTGGATTCAGAGCAAAATTATCCACCCAAGACGTACTGCTTCAAATCAAAGAAGAAGTACTCGGGAACGTCCCCAGGAGCGGGGAGAATATAATAATGGCATTGGATATCAAGGGGGCTTTTGACAATGTAAGCCACGAGGCTATCCTCACGGGCTTGAACGACCTGAACTGCGGGAGGAGAGTCTACGGCTACGTCAAAGCCTTCCTTTCAAACAGAACGGCAACGATTGGCCTCGGAGGGCTCCGATCAGAGAAGTTCCTTACTCCAAACAAAGGGACGCCTCAAGGGTCGGTCATCTCCCCCACGCTTTTCAACATAGCAATGATTGGCTTGGCAAAACAATTAAATGAAATCGACGACATACACCATGCCATGTATGCCGACGACATCACCATCTGGGTTAACACAGGCTCGCTCAGACAGAAAGAAGAGAAGTTACAAGAAGCAGCCACCTGCGTAGAGGACTACGTCAGAGCAAGAGGGCTAGCCTGCTCCACTGAGAAGTCCGAGCTCCTGAGAGTTTGGAGAGGAAAGCAAAACCGCACAGTCCCCACCAGCGACGAGTTAAAGCTCAACGTCTACCTCCAGGGGAAGCCGATACCGGAAAAGACGCTCATCAGAATCCTGGGGATGTGGATACAGTCAAACCAACGCTGCACCCACACCCTCGCCCTACTCAAGGCATCCACCCTACAAGTGGCCCGCATGATCACGCGCATCTCACACAGACGCCACGGCATGCGAGAGGAGGACACACTCAAGCTGGTCACAAGCTTGGTCGTCAGCCGAGTGGCATACAGCCTCCCATACTACAATCCCATCAAGAGTGAGGTACAACAGGCGGACGCGATTCTACGCAAAGCCTACAAAACCGCACTCCACCTTCCCCACAACACCTCGACCGAGAAGCTCCTAGCCTTAGGCTTCGACGAATTGAAAGAGGCGCAACTAGTCTCCCAACAGCGCAGACTACAGCAGACCCCATCTGGCAGGGAGCTCCTGAAGAAACTAGGCTGCGCCGATCAACTTCAAGAGATACAGAGGACCGAAACAATTCCGGATGAGTATCGCAACACACTAAAAGTAGCACCCATACCCCGGAACATGGATCCCAACCTACACAAAGCACGCAGAGAAGCGAGGGCTGAATACCTACAAAAGACCCTAGCACCCCAAGAAACGACGGTATATGTGGACGCAGCCACATACGCCAGAGCAGCGCGTCAGAGCAACAGCAACGCGGTAGCAACAGTGATCGATTCGAACCTACGCGAGATCACCAGCGCATCACTACAAGGCTGTACGATAGTCGAGGCTGAAGAAGCGGCCGTCGCTCTAGCGGCAGCGGAGGGCTATCGGTCTAAACGGTCTTTAACAATCCTTACAGACTCGCAAACAGCGTGCCGCAACTACCTACGCGGCAGAATAGGGCACGGAGCACTCCGCATACTCCGCTCCGGAGACCACATAACAGAACGACAAACAAAAGAAGAACCAATTAGGCATACGATAGTATGGACGCCGGGACACACGGGAGTGGCAGGGAACCAAGAGGCGGACAGGATAGCTCGAGGGTACACTTATTACCGAGCATCCAACGTAGGCGACCTCGAGGAGACCGAACCTGTACCCCAAGACTATTCGGCAATAACAAATTACTACAAGGGCTGCAGAAAGCGGTATCCACCACCGCACAACTCCCTTAGCAGAGAGGACTCAGTCGCGTGGAGGCAGCTACAAACGGGCTCGTACCCGAACCTACACGTACTCAGCAAGATTTATCCCACACTATACAATGACACATGCCCCTGGTGCCACGAAACACCCACGCTGTACCACATAACGTAGGCATGCCAGAAGATAGACGTGGTACCCGTTATACCAAACCCGAGTGCGGAGCAATGGGAGGGAGTGCTCTCCAGCGATCGCCAGGTCGACCAAGAAGGTCTGATTCGGCGAGCACAACTGGCAGCAGCATCCAGCGGAGCCCTGGACTAAGGGCAACCGACCGTTGTGCTAAAAGATGGACGATTCCATCTGAAGACCGCAGAAGACCAGCGAATCTAGAGCTGATAAAGTTTTTCACTCACTCACTCACACTCTACCCCTCAAAAAGCACAACAAAGGTGAGCGCGGGAGAACAGATCTTTACTTACGAATGGCATAGTAAGTGACAGACGCATACTCTTTTTGGGTACAATTGTGTAGCTGTTAAACAATTAATAAAGGAAATTTTTGATTTGCCCGTGAACAACGTCAAGCGTTCAGACCCTTGGCCCGTGCTGTTGCTGTTTTTCTCCTCTTGCGTATGTATTTACGTTTACTGTGTGGGTTGTTCCAAAGGTATCATTCAGCATGCAAAAATTAAAAAAAGAAAATCATTCAGCTGAAATTCATCCTTTTTTTTTTTTCATTTTCGCATGCTAAATGATACCTTAGGAGGAATCGACCGAGTAAACACAAATGCATGTGCAGGAGAAGAAAAACAGCAACAGCGCGAGCCAACGGTTGGAACACTTGACGTTGGCAAAGCGAAAATTTGCCTCATTTTTTGGTTAGCAGCTGCACAATTGTAACCGAAAGAATATGAGTCTGTCACTTACAATATACTATTCGAAAGTAAAGAAATTTCTGTGGCTCCCACGCTTACCATTGGTGCAACTTTTTGGGGAGTAGGTGGCATTATTTTGTCTTCATTTCCTGGAGGTCGAACAGGAGATGTTGCGGTACGCGTAAGGTCTAAGTTGCCTGCAAAACGCAATGTTTCTTTTTTTCTTAGGCTGAGAGGGACAGAGGGACACACTTTGCCCTGGAACCCGCACGAGGTGGACACGTGAACTATTACGAAGCGCAAGCGCGTGTAAAGGTAGCCTCCGAAAAGGACTGACCGAGGGGCGTCCTCCGCGAGAGCGTACATTTCTCCGCGCATGGTTGTAGGCTGCCTAATACAGCCGCAGAAAGAAGCGCGTAAGAAAAAAGAGGCGCAAGCAGAAAGAAGCCCGAAAGAAAGAAGAGCCGCGTCCCCGTTGCTTGGCGACACCGGCTATACGGAGCCTGCGCAGCGCGGTGTCCATCTGGGACCTCCAGCAAGCCGCTTTTTGTAAACATTTTAATGGTTCAACCAGTATACTGTAGCAAGTAACCTCTATATTCAGGCAAAGGCGCTCAATACTGTATGCCTATACTAACGGTTAAAGTGTTGTAACCTCTAATTCAGGTGCATGCCTACGTACCTTTTTTAGAAGTTAAATTTGTAAAGGTTGATGTTTAACTTTTAGCTTAAAGGTGCACAAATCTGTGAGAATATACCCCTTTAATAAACGTTACCTTGCTACCGTGCAACTGCTCCCGCTTTCGTCGTCGTCGTCATCTTCTTCCACAGCTGGCTCTGTCGTGCAAAACCTATCATCATAACCAATGGCTCTTTTGAGTGTGGCTGACATCACGGCTCTATTCGGTCATTTCAGCGACTATAGGCGGCGCGACGGTAGGTCAAAATGGCTGCCGAAACGGTGATAAGGCGATCTCGCAAGCGCGTGCATCTCGAGCAGCAAAGCACGTCAGGCGCTCTAGTTTAGCGGCAAACAGTACTTTCTCTCTCGCTAAAGAGACGCAAAGGTGTGTAAATGAAAGCGAAGCGACGTTCAACGCCGGTCACATCATTTGCTGCGGTATCAAGTCCGTTGGAGACGATTTTTGCCAAGGGGAGCCGCAGAAGCGTTGCGGAAAAAGGAGACGCCGACAGGAAGGACGCTCACTTGCGACTAAGTATATGTTCAGAGACAAACCACTAGGAACGTTATTGCACATGCGCTGTTATCGAGAATTGTAAAAAGAAATGTTTACATTTTATATAAATATATAAACCTCGCCTAACAACGGGGCATATATCACTACATCAGTAATTACAGTTATAGTGCAGGAGATAGCAACAACGGCACGTGCAAGAATTACAAAAGTAATTAAAAAAAAAAACATTCGGGGGGAGAGTGACAGAGGAGGTGGCGTAGAAACTTCAGCCAAGGTCGAGGAACGTAAATTCCTTATCCATCAGATGCACTAATGGAGCGGAAAAAGGAGACGTGGAAAGGAAAGACGCTCACTTACAACTAAGTATATTTTCAGAGCCAAAACGATATCACACAACCTAAAAAGGATCGGGAAAAAACACGGTGTTGACCTCGTCTTCACAGCTCCTCTCAAGCTTTCTCGGTTGTGCGCCTTTGCAAAACGGCCACAACAAGAACAAGGTAAGCGTGAATCTGGCCTGCCTCGACGATTTCCCTTTCGAGTCTGCCTTTGGATTTGCTTTTAATCTCGGTTTTATCGAAAAGGAGCTTACAGCCACAATCCCTTCAGTGCGCAGGAAGGTGGCCGGCGTTGCTCAGGGCCTTTAAAAATGAAGAATGTTCTTTTAGCCTGTCATTCAGACAGTGACTCGTCTGCCCAATGTAAACTATCCCACAGTCGGCTGGTATCTTATATACCACTTCGGTAGCACAGGAGGCGAGCGGTTTCGTGTGTTTCTTTCACAGGTCTTGTTCCTGTTGCGGCCGTTTTGCAAAGGCGCACAACCTAGAAAGCTTGAGAGTTCTGAAGACGAGGTCAACGCTGTGTTTTATCCCGATCCTTTTTAGGTCGTGTGAAATCGTTTTGTGTCTGAAAATATACTTAGTGGCTGGTGAACGTCTTTCCTTTCCACGTCTCCTTTTTCCGCAACGCTTCTGCACATCCCTTTGCAAAAATCATGTCAAACCAACTAGCCCAACAGCTTACTATTGCATTAGAGAAACCGAGGTCAGCGTCGAATCGCTCTGCCTGTAGACGAGTGCAACCAAGGGCCCGCGGCACTGCGTTAACGCCGCAGTGCGTGAACGTACAGGCTCTGTAAAGGTCAGTATGTCCTTACTAGCCTTGAAAATGCTCACGGGCATGAAGCCATATATTTGCGTTTTCTCAAACACTTAGTAAACGCAAGCGCATACCGGTACCAGATGTTAGTTGTTTTTCAAGCGCTCCTGTTTTCAACAAATTAATCCTGTGCAGTAAGAAACAAACTTTAGTGCATTTCGAAATGTAAATAAAGTATAATAGAACAATTTACGAAACTCGTAACGTACACTGCAGGTGGGATCACGCTCGTCTCGAGCAGCGTACGGCGGAGCAAATGAACGGAACTTTAGTGCAGCTGTTTCACTAAGGACAAAGTACTTGTGCCTGAACGGGTTTCACGTTTTTCCACGTGCGTTTCGAGTTGTTTCTTCGTAACTCGGTACCTCCCTTAAAATTTGTTTCTTCCTTGCGCAGAGCTCGGCTCGATCGCTGTAGACAAGTGGAATCCCCTCTGTACGCGATTCAGTGCCATGCAAGTTTAGTACGAGATTCGTGACTGGTTGCAGTGCCTCAGGTCGCTACGCCTGTCTTGAAGTAGATTTTAAAGATACCTTAGCAGAGAACACTCGCTAAGGCCCGGTTTGAGCGCTGTGGCACGCTGCATATGTGATTACTACTCCCTTTTTTCCACATCGGGGCGTCCATGCACACCGCCAGACCGAACCGCCTAAGTGCGTCGCAGCTTTCTATCACCGGGTGACCGGTTCGGAGGAGAGCCGTGTGGCGCCGCCTGCGTCGCTGGAATGAAAGAATAGGCGAACGACGTAATTGATCTCAGTGTTGTTCCGCCAGTGCAATGGGCTGGCCGCACGAATGAAGAGCGACGGAAAAAGCAGCGACCAGAGTGCGGTCGTGGACGGCATGCTCACGCTAATGCAGCAGCCGACGAGTGTGCCCGTGAGACGGCACGTAAGCGACTAGCGAGAACCGATGAAGTGTACCGTGAGTCAGACAATGGCGCGAAGTGCCTTGGGCGTCAAGGGGTCAACGTAGATGAGTTCATGGGTGCGAACCCGACGTTCCAAAGACACTTCCTTGATCGTCATTTCGGCTCTATCTGCAACGTCTGTACAGAATATGGTTCAATAACGACTGTCGTCGTAATGGAGAGGCCGCGTTTACGGGGGTACGAGCCATTGCTTAAGGGGGTGTGAGCTATTCACTGTCTTACGTAACGGGCACATTAAGTAACAGAGGTGATACGCGAATGTGCGTGCGTCCCTATATCGTCACGATGACCACAGATCACGGGCGGCTTGCAGGAACATTTAATAACGAAAATATTAACGAATTTAAGAACGCATTCTTGTGCGGACTAGGCGTTGTCTATGGTATATTTAAGAAGGCGTTCTTGAATTGGCTATTATTTTCGTTAGTAAATGTGCGTGCAAGCCGCTCCATGACAACAAATACGTTCGTACCTTTGTTCAACATTCTGTCTTACCTCTGTGTCATGCGCTAAACAGCTTCGCTGGTCATCAACCTTCACTGAGTGTAATGGCTCATGAATTTCTTTTTTAACATCATAGCCACACGCATTAAAACAGTGGTAGGAAAATATGATTAAATCGTAATGGACTGGTTTTGACTTCACGTAACCATTAGTTAAATCGTATTGTAGCTAAACCCGTACTAAAACAATACGTCCAAACTGAAACATGTGTCAAACTGAAAGGGCTTTGGGCTTCACACACTGCTGCTGCAAGCTAGAGATGCCATATAAATCAGTACGCTCACACCACATCCAGAAACAAATTTTGTGGGGTGGCAGTGTGACAGGCGAGCGAAATGGCTAACCACGCAGTGTTATTCCATCGCCACCCAAGTGGATGTCAGAAAAAGCGTTGAGTTCTGCTTCCTGTTGCCTTTAAATGCGGATACTGGGACAAATGTAACTTTTTCTTTTTTTTTTATTGCTACTCCAGAAGTTCCTGGAATTCTGCCATGGAAAGTTTTTCACCTAGCCGGAAAAGCCGGCTACACTATATAAACAAGTCTTGTGGGTTAACGGTGACGGTTGTTGTTGTTGCTGGTGAGCAAAGTGTTGCGCATTTGTTGTCGGAAGCGTATCCGCGGTACCACTTGTTCAGTTTTACGATACCGGACATGCACTGGAAAATAAGCTATATGTCAAGTGGCAGCGCTTGGGTGCGACGGTAATCTGCTGAACAGGGCAGCCCGTCAGGATTGAATCTCTAAACGCAACAACGGTTGCGAAATGTGAGATTAAAGTTATTGATTGTGCGTGAAGTGTCACCTCGGTTGCGCGTTTTGACGCTCTTCTGACTCCAGCCAGTCTTTGCTGGGACCTGTTTCCAACCTTTCAAGAAAAAAAGACAAAAGGAAAAACCCGATACGCGCACCCGTCGATAATTACTCGCTGATCAGCTTTGAAGTCTTGCGCTCGTCATTGGCACTCACAAAGGTGATTGCGTGGTATGCAGCGCACTGGCTCATATAGGCTTATATATATATATATATATATTCTTGCGCAAACGGTGTTTGCTCGTTCATCGGGTTTGGGCGCTGTGACCGACGTTAATGATTTGCGGGGGTACCGAGATGTTCTGTATGAGACATGTTGCTAATGAGGGTGGGCTGCTTTTACCACGCCGTTCGCAATCCTGAGTGGCATTTTTCACTGACACTTTCCACTGGCACGGATTACTGGGTAAAGGCTTCTGCTGGGGGGGGGGGGGGGGGGGGGGGGGGGGGGGGGGGGTCTATGGTGCACAACTGTAATGCGTTCTACACAATTAAAGGAAAATTGCTGTACAAGAAACCCTTGCTACACCCGTATTTTTTCACAGTTTCGTATTTACAGAAGGGCGTAACACTGACGAAAACACACAAACGGCAGCATTAGGCACTATAAACGCAGTTTCACGCTTTACCCGCTGTGGTTGCTTAGAGTCTGTATTGCTGGGCTGCTCAGCACGAGGTTGCGGGACCAAATCCAGGCCACGGCGGCCGCATTTTGATGGGGGGCGAAATGCGAAAACACCCGTGTACATAGATTTAGGCACACGTTAAAGTGCCCCGGTTGCTTGCTTTGGGGGGTATTTTGTTCACAGAACAATAAACGTCATTTATCTTGCGTGTCTTTTAATTTCCTAAACGCTGCGCGCCCTGTAATTCCTGGATACGAAAGTCATAGCGCGTTATCAGCGTGGCATAGCGTCCTTACAAGAAAGTAACGAGTGTAGCAAAGTTTTCAAGAAAGCAAGATGGATGACGATTATTTTTCTGTGACAAAAAGACGCCCCGAAGAGTGCAACAAACGTTTTTCGAGTGAGGCATTCAAGGGTATAAGAAAAGAATATTGTGCACGTTACGCCGTGAAAGTGTATAATGTATAGCAGTTCTCATTTCAGCAATGTTGTAACCGGGAAAACGAAGGTACAGAATTATTTCTGGCCAATCTCTATCTTTATATGGAATCTCTCTCTCTCTCTCTGTCTCTCTCTCTCTCTCTCTCTCTATATATATATATATATAACCGAGAATAAAGTAAAGGGGGTTAACCGAGGGGCCCGATTTTTATTAGTCATAACACAAGAAGCGGACAAACACTGACACCAAGGACAACATAGCGGAAATTACTTGTGCTAGATAATTGAAATAATGAAACGAGAAATAATGGAAATGTAAGTGGAACAAAAAAGAACTTGCCGCAGGTGGGGAATGGCATAGCACATATATAGTATTCTTCCCAAATCGAGTGGTTCTTGGGAAACAGCTCATTCTAACCGAATAAATGCGTGATTTCGTGGCAGCGGATGATGTTTACAACGGTTACATCTGAGAGCGCTTGTCAGGTATCAACTTAACCAAGCGTGCAGATGAGACCCACTTAAAGATAGCGCGTATGGTCGAGAGTGGTTTGCATTCAGGGGGCGCAAAACAGCAGAAGTAGGGATATGTTTATCGTTGCCGTAGAAGATGGCCCCTGTATCTCTGCCACAACCAGTGTACTGCACTTCAGTCTTCCTATACTTAAGCATTCATTTTGCTGGAAACCCGTTGCCATTTTGACAAATGTTTCCTGGCTTCGCTGCGGTGTATGATTTGCCGGCGCTTCTCTCATTATGACATCATTCACTATCATATAGATGTTGGCTCACGATCAACCAGAAAGTAATTTTACGTCGGTAAGATTTCGTGGCGGAAAATCCGCGGTTTCTGGGCAAGGCTACTTATTAGGCTCTTGCTTTTATATCACTGACGCCCTGTTCCCATGGCTAGTGATTGCAGTCTTATACCGCGGCCGTCATACTTATAGCAGTTTTCGCCGAGGAGCGTAGAAGAGTGTCGTCAGGCTCGTTATTTCCCAAAGGGTGCGTTCCACATCGCAGGAGCACTTCTAATGTAGGCCGTGTTGCTGCACCAGTCATTAATTACAGTCAAGCTACTGAGAAAACGCACGTACGTTTCGCAACCCTCCGCGTGAGCGAAGAGAATAAAGGAATGAAAGGAAAGAAAAAAGACAAAAGAGCAAATCAGTGGTTACACATCACGTCCACCAGATCTGTTCCAAAAGTTAACGCAGTGAATTAGCAAAAAAGTGGGAGAGCGCGTAGTTCCACCGCACTGTCGCTTTCTCCAGTGGAAAAGACACGGTTGACCGCTAGTACAAGTAGGACTGCTATATGACAATGCAGAAATTTATGATCGTACGTTTTGTGTAACCAATTTTTAGTCTTTGTCGATGTGGAGATCGACGAACGGACGGAAAAAATTATCAATATCAAATTTCTTGTAAAGCCTTGCAAGAATGTTGCCGAAATGCATGAAATGTTGCAAAATGCCTATGGAAAGGATGCCGTAAGGTAAGGAACTGTGTTCAAGTGGATTAAGGGTTTTTGGGAAGGCCGCGAGGACCACGACGACGATCAAGATCAGGGCGTTCATTGACCTCTTGCGAAAATGAAACGTCAATCGTGTGCGTTCTCTTTTGCTCGGTTGCCGTCGAATGATTGTTATAATGATAACAGAAACACTTTGTTTGGGAAAGTGGTCCATACATTACATTTTGATTGATCCTTTAAAAATGAAACAAAAAAAAGCTTTGCCCCAAGATGACGCTGAAACTGCTGACTCCTGAGGGAAAGAGAGGCCGAAGAGTATGTTGCATTGATTGGACAGCTTCAAAAGACAGCGATGAATTCTTGCAAAGGCTCGTCACTGGCGAAAAAAACTAGGATTTACGAATACGATATCAAACTAATGTCACACAGACAAGGAGTGAAAAAAGAAAGAAATACCCACAGCAACAACAACAAAACGCGAGAAAGAATTAATAGAAATTCAGTCATATTTATCGTATTGATCACATTGACTGACTGTCATAGATTATGCAGCAACAACTTGTGCCGGCAGGTCGCATTATTAATTCAGCGTCCTACGAGGAGGCCTTGACGCGGCTGAATGACTGTTGACAGAGCGTGTGGCGAAAATCCAGGGGCGCTGAATTATGCACTATGATAATGCCCCTGCGTATTCCGCAATTTTAGTGTGCGAGTTTTCGAGCCACGATTTCATCACTGTGCAGAAACACCGTCCGTACTTTCTAGATTTATCCATAGATCGACATTATTTTCCTCTCCAAATTCAAACTGGTTCTCCGGCTGCGGAATTTCGGGGATGTGGCACAATTCAAAAGGAAACGGCATCGCTGTTGAAGCACTTAACAGAAGAGCACTTCCGTGGGTGCTTTCAGCCATGGAAGTGGTGGAACCTGCGCATGTGTCTAGTGTGGAGTATTTCGATTATTACCACATTGATGTATCTGACAGCTTGTGAAAGGAATGGTTCCAGCATACTGCACGAACGTGTCGTACAGATCACATATTCAGAGAGTCATTATGGCCCGCAGATGGTAACGAAGAATGATGTCCATTTAGAGGACAGCCTACACTGCAGCAGTACATGTTAGCATCATTGCGAAAGAGCACCAAAGTGTTGCGAACGGAGTTGCCTTCAGAGCGTATCAGTAGTATGTCAACGTTCGCCACCAGTTTCCTGAGAGTGTTCACACGCTCACACACGCGCGCACACACAGACACACAAAATGCCACGAAATACTTAAATCTGCGAAGACAGCGAAGAGGAAAAAAAAAGCCTTTTATTTGCTATTCGTTTATTTGCGCCATTGTGCAATGCGCGAAAGAATTCCGACATTTGGATGGTTTTAAAGAACCTTGTGTGTTCCTCACGGGGGACTGACATCTGCACCAAAAGTTAACCTCTGAGAGTGCTCTTATGCGCCCTCCCTAATCCGTCCCTCACGCCTCGCGCATCACAGCTGAGGCAGCTAGATGCGCCACTGGGACAACAGTTTAATTTAGGCGAGTTGGTTTATCTTGAAGGTACACTGAAACAGCGCGATGGCAGGAGGCCAACAAAACAAACAAGTTGTCTGACCACGTTAGCCCTTTCGGTGTTGTTTTCTTGTCCACGTCCCATCGCACTGCTTCAGGATACCATCACTGAAGCATTTAGTGAATGTGCTGCCACGACACAGACAGTCAAAGAATCGGAAAAATGAGCAGTTTTCGTCTCCTCAATGCCAGCGCCATTTGGAGATTTGAGTGAGCGCCCGAAGCGCTGCAGGCAAGAAACCGATCGAGAAACAGAATACGACGACAAGTATGGAATGACGTCTCCCAAATGATGGTGGGGGTAGGACGACAGCATAACGACAATGGGATGACAACGACCGTATGACGACGATGGCGGGACGACGACAGTATCACGAGAGTCGAATGACGAAGCTGTAATGACGAAGACGAAACCGCCACGATGGCATCACGACAACGGTATGCCATTGAATGGGAGAAGATCACTTTATGATGACGGTGGCATGACAACGGTGGCGGTGCCTCACTCAGCGCCCAGCTGCGCTATAGTGTATGCTGAGGCAGCCGCTGAGAACTCGAGCATTGAAGAGGAGCGTAGTAGTATAAACGAGTACGCTATAAAACATCCTTTACACTGAAGTGTCATGCAGAAAGTAGGATCTTCAGACCCTCAAGCGATTCGGAGAGCGCGAGCGGCCGAATCGCTTGAGAGTCGAAAACCGGTCGAAAACCGCGATGTAAAATATGCCCCTACATAGTCACATCGCAACAGGTTACTAGTACGTCTTCAAACTTTTGTTTAAAAATCAAAGGCGATTTCGACTGCGACACAAAAAACGTAATATACATGCTTGAATGTACGCTCTGCAAAAAACGGTACATCGGACAAACAGAAGGGCCTTTCAGATTCCGATTTAACAATCATAAATCTCACGCTAACACGTTGCCCAACCTGCCCATCTCAAGACACGTGCATCTTCCTGACCACTCATTTGATAAACTGAGAGTCACGTTGCTTGAATCTGGATTTCGTTCAAATTATGATAGAGAAGCCTGCGAATCCTTCCTTATCTATAAGTTTGATACCGTCGCGTGTGGTGTGAATGAATGTGTAGGAAAATTGAGTTGCCTGTCTTTGTAGCCCGTCACTTGTCCCTTCTTCTACTAGTACGTCGCTATTCCCCTTTTTCTGTGTCTGTGCTTGCTTGATAACATAGCACATATTGAGCACATATGGACGTTTTGTTGTCACGTGGCGATTGGTTTTTACAATTCATTCCGGGGCGTTTTTATGCTTTGTATTTTAGATGATATATTTGCAATCGCCATCGGTCTATACACGTGTTAGCTGTCGTTTGAACTATTCAGATGCATTTCGTGCGCCCATTTTATTCGTTTTTCATGTAAACATAACTTCATTTGGTTGATAGGCACATGTATATTAACTGTACTGACACCATGCAATGTATTCTGATGAAGGCCGGACCCCGGGCGAAACGTCAATAAACCGCTTCATACGCGCGTCTACTTCACTGTGAATATTTACCCGGACCCAGAACTGCTCGTTTTCTCTTTTATATATATATATATTTGCTCTTTTATATATATATATATATATATATATATATATATATATATATATATATATATATATATATATATATATATATATATATATATATATTAATGTTAGCATATCCATTTGCAGCTACCCAGAGATTGGTTCCGTAAAGCGGGCCTTCCTGAAATCTGATGTCAAAAGCCTTTTTCATTGGCTGTCTCACCCTATTTAGCGCTGACAATGCTTCAGCGCAAGTTGCCTTTCCATAATGCGTACTTTAAACAATTACTATAACAACACATTTGGAAGAATATAGTAATTATGAAGTTAGCGTTCCAGCATATGTTGATTTTGAAGGATAAAAATATACTTGAGGCTCCGTAATCTCGTGGCTGCTGACAACGTATATAGTTTTATCAGCGTATAGGAGGCTTCGCTTGTAACTGGTGCATGTTAGCTGAGGCACTCCGTGTATAGGCTAGTTAGCACATTCCAGGATGGATATAAAAAATCGCCGCCCCTTCCAGTCCGAGAAGATGGTCGACCAGCGAAGCTGTGTTAGTTACACCGAGTGTTACACCATGGAAGTTAAACTTCGCAAGCAGTCTGTATTGTAAATCTTTTCTTTCATCATCTTTCACCTCATTTTCGCTTTGGCGTGTTTTGTGTGGTGAGCATGCTTTAGGTGCGCTTCTGTTTTGCGGTTTTCCCAGTGTTTTGCCGTTTTTATTTATTTTTTTTGCGCATAAGGTTTGTGCCTGTGTTTTGCCGCGCTCTTTTTTTCTCGCGTGCCAGTTGCTCCGCCCCGTGGTCTTACCATAGTTGTAGTTGGAATGGAATATGCAGAACCACTAATCCAAAACTCCGTATATTGGGCGCAAGGTCCACCACTGGTAATGGGGGTGCTGCAATCGTTTTTACGATTGCTCGGATTGGTTTGACGATTGACGTCTTTGTGTTTCTTAATGAGGTTACACACACACGTTCGGCTGCAACGGAGAGAACGACGTCAGTGATGGTATGTCCGCAGTCTGCCGTTGTCGCTTGCGCTCGATGTCTCGAGTTTTCTCGATGGCGTGGTTAGCAGCATCCGCCCGTCATTGCCGGTTGCAATTCTTCAAAATTAAAATTACTTCAACATAAATCTGTCCGTCACGCAAGACTATGAATGGCTCGTAGCCCCGTAAACGCGGCCTCCCCATTACGACCACAGAAAAGAAGTGGAATTCTACGCTGGAATTACGAGGTACAACGGAGCCAGCTGTGGAAGACGACGACGACGTTCCAGCCATTGCTGATGATGACAGCTTTAGTGAATTTTTTTCGTGCCGACGCGACGCGTAGTTTGACGGACATCGACCACCGCAAGAGGGTGGCTATATACAGCTTCGCTGTAGAAGAATCACCGACGATTACAATATCCCCTAATGTGAAATTTTAGTGCACCTCTATAGGTGTTTTTATTTCACGATATATTGACTGGCGCGGCCAATCTTTCTCGAGCGGCACGTTGCAAAGCAAGTGATTGCGACACCACTGCCTCGCTAATCTGGAGATCGCTAGAGGTAGCGCGTGGGTGACACGTGGGCGCGATTCATAGCAGCCGCCGCAGACAGACCTCCCAGACGACGTGCGCTATTCTGGCGCCATGTCGTAGCCATCGTGGCCGCACTACGCTTTTAAAACGAAGCTTTCTTTGCCTCTTCCATCGGCTTTCCCACTGCTGCTGCTGCTGTCTGGCACACCACGTCGGGGGGGGGGGGGGGGGTTCTGAACGTGTGTATGCAGAACAGGAGCGAGTCAGCGAGGAAAGGCGATGCGAGAAACTCGTTTGCACCCCACCGCGTCGAATTTGCACAATTGCCTCTGGAGCTCCCAGGGCGTCATCACACTATCGTCTTCACAGCTGTAATTATCCATGACCCCCCTCAAAAGCATTGAAGAATCTGCAGCGCTTCCCTTTCTACTAACGCACTAGTCCAGAGGGTAGGTAGATAGAACTGTACAGAGGAGAGAGGAAAAGAGGCTGTTCCCATACACGGGGGAGGGGGGGAAAGGCGACGCGAGAAGGCAAGGAAGCCCTATTAGCACACGGCAGCGGTTGCAGAGAAGCTGCATCAGCTTAAGTTCAAGGTACGGTACAGTACGTTCCTGCTATTTCTGAAATATAAACACCATGCAGATATTTCAAGCATCATGTTAAGCGTACAAATTACGCAGGGCGTGCAGAAGCAGAATCGCATTAATTAAAGCGCACCGCAGGGTCCAGGCGACACTACGGAAGCGGTCGACCATCAAATCAACACTTCTGTGCCCGCCGCGGTAGCTTTGCGGCTATGGCGTTGCTAGAGGTCGCGCATTTGGTCCCGACCGCGGCAGCCACATTTCAACGGGGGCGAAATAGAAAACGCACGCGCACTTAGATTTTGGGACGCGTTAAAGAACATCACGGTGTCAAAATTAATCCGGAGTCGGCCACTACGGCGTGCCTCATGTGGTTTTTGCACGTAGAGACCCATAATCCAATTCAAGTTTAATGCTTCTACTGCGATGCGATGTCCCATGTGAGGCAGTGACAATGCTGAACCCTCTCAGAAGTTATAAAATATGTCGCAGAACAAGGCCTCAAGACAACACCTCTTCCTATGTATTCTGTCTACTACGCAGACAAACAGCAGCAATGCACGTAAGGTAACGTTTAAGATCAACTCACCACTCTCGTGTTAGACTAAACGTTGAAGAAATTAAAGGGACCCTGAAACGATTTTGACGATATTCTACAAACGTACTGAGTCCTTAGAGTAGGTCCTTCTGATCATGAATTGACGCATCTAAGTGCGCCGCGTAAAGAGTGTAATTTATTATAAGGTTTTAAAAATGCACAACGCTGCCGATCGCAGCACACTGCGCGGCGGAATTTTAAGCCGCCCCTAGCCATATGACGCAAATCACCCATATGACGTCAGACGGGCGAGCTATACTATTGGCTAGCCAGGGCGCGTGATCAATAATTTTTCCAACATTATGGTAAACGATTGATGTTCGTAATAGTCGGAATGCTAGTTAATTTGTTTTTATAAAAAGAAAGTAACATGACGGGAATGCACAAGAACAATTTTTCAGTACACTTAAGCACTTCCGGCACACAGCAAATGTCGTCTGCTTGTGTTACAACGCGCTCCGTCTTTGACGAGAGCTCCGCCGTCAGTGTCGGTCTGTCTTTTCGCGAGCGCTATGATTCGACTTTGTTGCGTTGTGGACTGCAAACGTAGAGACTGGCAATATGTCAAGCTGCGGCATCGTGTCCCTCTGCAAGCCAGTAGATGAGCGAACTGGCTGCAGCGCATCGGTCTGCCGCTATATTTTGTGCTATGGTAAACAATTAAACAGTCAGAACTGCTTGTCATACCAGCAACCGTATGTTGCCTTTTATGGCAAGTTCATATATCATGCATTAATCTACTTATCCCAAATGATCTCTATATTTATGGCTGAAACGTTACCCAGTTGAACTGTCTGTACATTTTTTTTCGCTGGTAGTTAAGTAGGCCCATGCAGAGGTATATGCTCAGAAGACGTGACTGGAGTATTCACAGTATCGTGCCAAACATTCTAATTTATATTGCTTAATACACATTTAAATGTCTTTCTCATACTCTTAAATGAATAGGTAATTGGCCATAACTTCATCAGAAGGCCGACGGATTGATTGTATTGATATGGTAACTTAGTTTCTTACAGGTAATGAGGCCTTTTGGGCATGCTAACAGGTTTCCAAATAAGGTATACCACATGAGCACCCGAAATACCCCACGAGCACTTTGTGTCATGGCACGACAGATATGCACCTCCTAGGAAACAGAACTGATAGTATAGTTCGAATTAATTCTGTCACAGTAAATTATTTAAGGTGCTTTCAAAGATGAAAATTTTTTCTAGGGTGTCGACGTTCAGGACTTTTAGTTAACGAAAAAAAAGAAACAAATTGAGTAAGAAATGCCTTGTCAGTATGCTTGACTTTCTTTTTTTTTTTTCACTAAATGGAACCAATTTCCCTCAACTTTTTATGAGGTGAAACGTTTTAAAAATATATTTAACAGAGAGATTCTCTGGAAACTTAGTATGACATATAACAAGACAGCATACCTATGTGGCCATTTTAAAATTTCCCGATCTTTTTCCAAGCCTACCCTGGCTGTTTTCATGAAAATTTTCTTCCACTCTATGACGCCCGCAGCTTAAGTGCAATAAAAAAATATTGTGGTTTAATGCTTGCCAAGTACTGCCAGTCCATAATATTTAGATCAAACGAATAACAAGTCAGTCACTTGACATGTAGTATTAGATTCAACTAACTTGAATCCCCTGAAGGGCTTGGGCAAGTTCGTAATTGATGGCCACACAAGTACAGCACGGAAGACAAGGACACAGAGACAGACACGTAAAGCAAATGCCACAATGGGAGGGAAAACTATTCAGTGAGTTATTTTTACGGTTCAATAGTAGTTTTCTATATCATTTGCTTTCATCACTTATGCCTCTAGTTAACTTTGTGTACCTCCGACTAAAGAATACATGGCAATATGAATCAGTACCATTATGATGCTTCGTTAAACTACAGTATGATAAGCAGGTAGACAACCGTAATGGTGGCCGGTGCCAGCAACGGTATGTTTCAAGACAGGTTCATGTGACACACATTGTACTTAGAAAAATAAAAGAAATGCGAGAATCCCAAACGATTCCTATAATAATATTTGTTGAAACAAAGATACCCGGCTGGACTGTGCACATTTTTCAGATGTTAATGCAATATGCCCGTGCCGAACGAACATGCTCACCATAGTGACTGCAGTTTGGAATAATCACGTTAAGAATTGCAATTTATTTCCGCTTAGAACAGTCTGCAATGTCTCTTTTCTCATACTTCGATATGAATACATTTGCCACACTTTCAGTAGAATGCACACGAATGGGGGCGTATTGATAATGTTACTTATCAAATAAAACATGTTACGATCTCTTAGGTGTGTTGATAAGGGCAGAACAAGTGTAATGTCAACTAAATGATGTGGATAATCTGCACGTTATCGGCTAAGAAAAGGCCACCGAATCGATAATCTGGCGTTTTTTTGTACAGCGCATATAGTATACAGTCTGTCCAAGACGACGGCACTACATGCAACAGTAACGAAACCCGGAACACTTATTACGCACGTCAAGGGCTTCATACCATGCACGACTGGAACAATGCGAATCTGCGCCAGCAGCTGCCTAGTGATTAATAGCACGTAAACTGCATAACGCCGAAGCATCGAAGGCGCGTAACGCTTTTCATATAGCCCGATAGATAACTTCTGCTGCTGAACTGTTTATAAAAGAGACAAAAAATAAATCTTCCAACTACCGTCAAACGCAATGCCTTCAGTTTGAATCGAGTAAAGGTGCTTTCCGGAGCGACTAAATTATTGTTCTGTAATTTTTTCGGCTAAGTTGCGAAGCTGCGAGTGACAGACCTTATCGCAGGTTTCATGTTCCAAAAGCGTCTGTGGTTGCATATAAATACATTGGGTGAATCTAGATATTTCTGCTAGATATTTCTTCAAGTCTCGTGTTTTGCTTGTGGTAACTGCCCAAAATTATTTAGATTGGTTGCCGGGAACCTTAAAAATACTGCTACTTTTAATCTATACGAAAACGGCAGCGCCCACACTGCTGATGCATGCCCCGCAAACACGGCCTTTCATCCGAGTACGCTAGCAGTTATTCAACAATACCTCTCTGTTTGAAAATTCTTCATGCTAACACAATTTCGAGATATATACGTAAAGCGTGTCACGAGAATTTCACTACACATGCGGCACAGCAGTCATCGCGGCCGGGTCGAGCGCCACGAAATGAGATCTACCACACTGGCTGCCCAGCACATACAATCCGCTTAGTGGCAGCTCAGTATCAATTTAAACATGGTGTACTTCCTTTCTTACGCACCTAATCTATAACGCTAAAATCAACAAGCCCGAGCGATCGCTCCCCGTAAAACATTCCATATAGTAGAAGCGAGAACAAAAGCGCGTTATCAAATCATGTCAACGAGAAAGCGACATTATACCCCAGTCGCCTGCGCTACATGCAGCCGGTTCGCGCTACGAAATGCGCTCACGCAGTCATCAGCTATTGACGCCAAACATCTTTGCTAAAGCTTACCGTTCAGTGTAGTTGACTTGTGATGCCACAAAGAATACACGCATACACAGACACCAATGTTCAGGCAGAAACCGCACACCGCTACAAGCGTTTACGTGCCTGGCGCACTCGTTGAGAATTCAAATTGACGCGGACAGACGGCACACCGCCGCGCATGCGCAGGAGCTCCGCGCGCCAGGGCGTGCGCGCTCCGAGGAGTGTGAGCGCCTTGTCCTTTCTTTTTTTTGTCTCTTTCTCTGTCTCTGCGCGCCATGCGCGCCGGAACGGGTTGCTTTTCTTTTCAATTTTTCATCTTTTTTCATGTACGAAGGAAATGCGCTGGCAGGTTGTATTACAAACGCTGAGGGCTATCGTATGAGACTTGAACGCACTCATGGATGAATGCGCTGTTTGTAAAAGCCGTTACAGGGCCCTTCAGACGCTTCGACGCATTATCGCCAGCGACGATGAGTAATACAGCGCATTTATAGCATATCTTCCAGCGTACCGCCAAATGTGATGCCCGAACGTATGTTAGTGCTAATTTTCCGTTCCGATGATAGGTCAAAGCAATCAGTACAGCATTGAGGTACTCATATGCGTGGCTGCGCAGGCATACCGCCGGCGAAATACTGGGTGGGCTCAGAGAATTTGGCGCATATATTAATGAATGAAAAACTTTGATGAGTTTATAGTGCAGGATATAAGTCAACAAAAAACCGCCCGATGTTAGTGATGCAGCCGAGATATGAAGACAATGTGAAAAGTATCTGAGAATCGGACGACACACAACGCGCACACCACATGCGCGACATCGGTTTATCGCACATTCACAAAGTCCACGTTGTCAGCTACAAACATTACGAGTCTCTGCGCTGTTAGCTTGATGCCTGTTTGGAATCCACTCGTAGTTGAAGTTGGCGTTCATAACATCTGTTATCATATATGGATCACCGTTTTGCTTTCTTTATTCTACTGCCGCAAAAGTGATGCTATGACAGCTGTGTTTCCGTCATTAAAGCATCAGTTGTTAGTAAGCGCTCGTCCGTGTCTCTTCTTCTTGTGTCGTCTACTTGGCGCTATAGTACTTCAGTAAATATGCACCAGCTAGCCCAACAAAAAGTTCTGCTGGTGAAGACTGTCTTGGGATTGCCGAGAGCGACTACGTAGATCATATCATGTGGTCAACAAATGCGGAGGCATACACTATGTGTATACTAAAGTCTACAAATAGGCTCTACATCAATCTCAGCTGTAGACAACTTCAGTGGCTTATATGAAACGCAGTTCCGTATTATCCACCGGTACCTGTAGGCGCTTGTTTACAGCGTACACGGGTTGGGCCCAGATTAACGATGTTCGTCTGTTATCAATCTATAGACGCCTTGTAAACCTGAAGCAATAAGAATTTTACAGTATCGACTGTTTTATATTTGATCTCACGCCTTACCACAATCGGCATACGGGCTGTTCGCACTATTTAACATGACCTTTGGTGACGTCCCCCCTATGGCCTTCACCGGCGGTGATATAGGAAAGCGTGGAAAATAATTCGAATTGCAAAGACGTATACGGGGTGTTTTACTTAATTTGAGCCAGGTTTTAAGATATGCAAATGCTACGTAGCTGGAGAGAACCAAGGTAATGTTGTTTGCCATCTCTTGGCGACACTCAGATTATTTTTTGCATTCCCCTGATTATGTACCAGTACATAATGTACCAGTATGTACCAGTACAGTGTGTCTTACCAGTACTCACGTACGGGGAAGAAACCTGGAGGCTAATGAAAAGGGTTCTACTTAAGTTGAGGACGACGCAACGAGCTATGGAAAGAAGAATGATGGGTGTAACGTTGAGGGATAAGAAAAGAGCAGATTGGGTGAGAGAACAAACGCGAGTTAATGACATCTTAGTTGAAATCAAGAAAAAGGAATGGGCATGGGCAGGACATGTAATGAGGAGGGAAGATAACTGATGTTCATTAACTTCATCATTCATTATACCGCACCTCAACAAACAAGAATCATTTAAGTTATCTCGTGCGACTTCGTCCACAACGGCTGAACTGTTCGCAATCCTATGTGAGGTAAAATTTATATTGTCAGTAACAGAAGCGCAAAAATGGGATATTTTCCGATTCACAGGCGGCTCTAACATCACTCTGCAGCACAAAGGGGAAAACATTCAGCGACAGTATAATATATGAAACACTTAAAAACCTCACAAAGGCAAGCGAAGCGAAACATGCAATAGCATTCCAGTGGATACCAGGGCATTGCAACATTCCTGGCAACACAGCAGCCGATGAAGCAGCACGACAAGCGCACCTGAAAGATGATACGGCTCCGCTCCCAATATCAAAGAATGAATTACGCTGCATTATAAGGACAACGTCTTTCAACATGTCTAGAAACACTTGGTTTGACCAGAATTCTAAGAGCTCTGACTTATATCATATTGATCCATTTATTGAATTCAAATTTTCATTGTCATTAGATAGAACTATGGAAACGCTTATTCATCGATTAAGGCTAGGCACTGCCTACACAAAGCATTTCTTACACAGAATTGGCCGAGCGGAAACCCCCGAATGTGATTGTGGATTTGTAGATGAAGATATATATATATCTAGATTACCCACATCACGACACACCAAGATGCCGACTTAAATCAGCGCTAAGTAAATTAGACCGCAGACCTTTCAGTTTAAGGAAACTTTTGGGCCCTTGGCCAACAACGGCCTTGCAGAAGAGCGCTTTAAAAGCACTAAAGACGTTTTTTGAAGACAGCGGCATCGCTGGACGTTATTAGTGCTTTCATTGTTCTGTTCATTTCAATGTGACTCTATATATCCATCTGTTTGGGAATTATGTTATGTTGACTGCGCTGTTGTGACTGTATGTGCTAATATATTTACACGATGTATATACCACGGGCTGACTAGACAATGTGTTATTAGGCGACAGTATCGTTTGTACTTTTGAGACTTTCGACTACATAAGTGTGGAGACATTTGCCACGTATATTGTATGTACCCGCTGACCCGCTGACTAGAATATGTGTTATTAGGCGACAGTATCGTTTCTGCTTTTGAGACTTTCGACTACATAGGTGTGGAGACATTTGCCATAGTCTTCCTGTGGAAACGTTGCTTTATAAGTCCTGGTGCTTGTGTGATATGATTATTTGATATGTAACCGTGAACCCTGAATGATGTATGACGGAACCACCCAAGAGATAAGGAGTAGCCGGCGCCTTAAATTGCGCGCCAACATCTCCTTATATCATATCAATAAAAAAAAAGGGTTATGGACTGGATTCCAAGGGAAGGGAAGCGTAGCAGGGGGCGGCAGAAAGTTAGGTGGGCGGATGAGATTAAGAAGTTTGCAGGGACAACATGGCCACAATTAGTACATTACCGGGGTTGTTGGAGAAGTATGGGAGAGGCCTTTGCCCTGCAGTGGGCGTAACCAGGCTGCTGCTGCTGCTGATTATTATTATTAATATTATTAGTAGTAGTAGTAGTAGTATTATGTAATTAGTGTTATTTAATTTTTCAATTATTTTAATTAGGGGAATATTCTTAGTTATAAAATTGTAAAGCAACATTAGAAAGTCCCGCTACAGTTTTCTGCACAACGCGTGCTCCATAGAAGTGCTTTTCCGAGCGCGAAGACGCCCGCGATTACTCGCAATGGGACTCGAGAAGCCTGTCACGCAGCAATATATATATATATATATATATATATATATATATATATATATATATATATATATATATATATATATATATATATATATATGCGCGTGTTTGAAGAACTACGTAGAGTGGGAATAGACAAGAAGAAATATACACCTTATCGACTCTCGTCTATATAGGCCGTCTATAGAATACAAATAGACAAAAAGAAATAGAAAACTTAACGACTTTCGTCTATAGACAGCGAATAGACAAGACGAAATTGAAATCTTATCGACTTTTGTCTATAGAAAGTCTATAGATAAATATAAATAGAGGCAGTGTCGACTTTTGTCTATAGGTAGTATATAGAGGGAAGTAGATAAAGAAGAAACAAACACCTTAACGACTTTTTTCTATAGACCGTCTATGGACTGCAAATAGACAAAAAGAAATAGAAACCTTATCGACTTTTGTCTGTAGAAAGTATACAAACAATATACAAAAATAAATAGAGACTGTATCGACTGTCGTCTATAGGTGTCTCTTGCGGGAAAGTGGACAAAAAAGAAACGAACACCATATCGACTTTTTTCTATAGACTCTCTATAGCCTGCGAATAGACAAAAAGAAATAGAAAATTTATCGACTTTCGTCTATAGACAGTTTATAGACTTTGTATCAACAAAGGTCCAAATCTACAGAAAGGCAAGGTCGTCTTTAAAATTTCTATAGACTTTCTATTGACAGTCTAAAGTCATTTTTGTCAGGGTATACTTTAGTGCTGCCGAGTTACGCTGCCGAATGTGATGTTGCTTGCTTGTGAGGTCGAAACAACGAGAGACGCCAAACCGGCCACTTTTCGATCTCTGAGCCGAGTTTTATTTGCGGAGTTCTCGTTAAAAAACAGATTGCGTTGAGTGTTGTTTCTCTGTCACGCCACTTTTCAGCACCATGGTGTTGACACGACGTTTCTTCATCGGGTCCATAGGCGCACTCCACCTTATACTCGGGAGGGGGGAATGTCGTCGACCGACGAGTACCTGCGGCGCGTTGCCTCTTATTCATCGTCGTCGCGCGTGGGCTCCGGCGACGGCGTCTCCTCGACGCCAACAACGCGAAAGGCAGAGCAAGGCGTCTGCGGCTCGCCGTGATCGCTCGGAAGCCGCTCGCTCTGCCATCTAGTTCAATCGCCTGCCAGGCAGAGCCCAACCAAATGCACAGCCTCGAAGATATTCATCACTCTCGCGTGCTGCAACGGCGCCGCAATGCGGGCGTGGCGCACTGGTTAGCGCGCTCGGCTAGGGGGCAGTAGCAGTAGATATGGGGCATAGGATCCATTCCTCGCCGTGGAAATTCGAAGATTACGAAATTTGTGTGCGTTCTTGTGATGACGGCAGGGTTTCACAATGAGCCAAGTAATGCTATTGCATTAAAGCTGCAAGAACTTGGTAAAAACATTCGGCTGAACTGCAGTTAACACCTACTCCTAGTTAACACCTGTAATGCGAAGGTTGTTTTTAATTAAACAAAAATAAATACACGAGCATTTGTTGCCGCTTTCTGGTGGCGGCTATCCATTTTTCCTTGATCGATAATATAGGCTAGAAAGTAAAGTAAGCACAAATGCTTGCGTTTGTGCTTAACAAGGAAGAAACGTCATACACACTGAGAGTGAAAGTATCTTTCGATAAGTTCTTAATTAAAACGAAGACGGCGGATGCCTGGAGTGGACATGTGCTAAATGCACGAACGAGACAATTACTCACGACACAGTACAGTCAAGAAACACAAATGCCGGTTCCAAATGCCGGCGTCTTCAAAGAAGCGTCGAAGTGCTAACTGCGCGAATTGTTGCACCACGACGCCGACGAGAGTCAAGCTTGGTTCTCCCAGCCCATTTACTTTCCTCCATATTCCGCAGTGGTTCTTCATAATCAATTTTACTCTGACCTTCCCTCGCTGCAAAACTTGTCCAGCCCATATCATCCTGCACAGCTTCATATGTAATATTCCCGTGAGCGCCTAATGCGAGGCGTCCCACTGACCTTTAGCTGCCATCGAGTCCTGATTGTACCCCTGATTTCAAGCAAAAACCGCATTTCTAAATGGAAGTCCTGAGACCATCACACCTTTCCTCATACCCAGGAGCCCCTCGTACCTATTGTATCCCCATAGCGCTCTGCGTTTCATTATGGCTGCATTTCTCTTCCCCTTTGCTGTTATTGTTCTTTCCTGTGTTTCCACATATCTATTTCTTTCGTTTATTCTTATATCAAGGTATTTATATTCTTTTACCCGAGGTAATTTCCTGGCCTTGTATTGACACTGCCTGTTCACTGTTTTCATTTTATACCATAACACCTGATTTTTAACGCTAAATTTCAGACCTAAGTTCTCGCCTTCCTGTTCACAGATGTTACCCAGATGTTGCATATCACTTTGCTTGTTAGCTAGCAACACAATGTCGTCCGAATAAAATAAGCCTGGAAGCTGCTGCTCTGCTATTGTACCCGCCTGGTTGTACGAGAGATTAAACCCGATATTGCTTCCTTCTAGCGTCCTCTCCATCCTCACCATGTACATCATAAACAGCAGTGGGGATAAAGGGCACCCCAGCCTCAGTCCCTTGTTGATATCAACTTTCTCCTCGCTCCTCATCCCTTCCCATTCAACGCACATTCTGTTTTCTAGATAAATCTCCCTCAAAAGTTGTATACAGCCGTCGCCTATGCGTTCACCTGTCAGAATACCCCACAATATGTTGCGGTCTAGGTTGCCATACGCTGCTGTAATTTCTATAAAACGGCCACATATAACGGTCTCCCTTCTACTCTGGACATTTCAATGCACTAACTAAGGACAAATAAGCTGTCATTCAGAAGCCTACATATATTCTGAAGCCAATGTGAAGTTCTCCCAAAATGTCATTATTCTTTGGCCATGTTTCTAGCTTTAATTGCCTACTTTGCTAACCTGCATGTTACCGATGTAATGGTTAATTGTTTATATTAGTGAATTCTTTTTCCCCCTTACCTTTGTAAATTAAATGCATTCTACTTTTTCGCCAACTGTGTATTATTTGTCAATATTTTAGGGTTTTTTTCAACTCCTTTCAGCGGGGCTTCCTTACTTTATGGTCCTTGTTCATTAATCAACCTAACGGGAACCTCGTCTAGCCCTGTGGCTGTGCGCTTAGGAATTTTCTCTTCGTTTCTTTTTTTGGTTCGGCGATCCCTTCTCGTATCTCCCTGTTCAACAAGCTTCTCGATTTCTTTTTTGCTTTCCAACGAGCATGTTGCTTCTCTCTCCGTATCTCTGTCGTAATTACTCTTGGAAGCTCAATATATTCCCGCTCTATGGTTGGCCACTTGCTGATTTCTTTTCCCACTCTTGTGTTTATACGTTATTTGTTCAGCGTTCAAATTTGAACTGGCCATTTATGGCTCCTTGCTCTCTTTCCCAATTACGTATCCCATTCTCAAGATGACACGTTTATGGTCACTCCCTATGCTGCTATATCCTTCCTCTCCAATGACCATTTCTGTCAACTTATCGTAAATTCCTTCTGTCATCAGACAGTAATCAGCGGTTGATTGCCGGTTTCCCACTTGCCACGCGGTATGTCCATCATAATTAGCCCCTGCATTCACGATAACGAGTTAATGTTGCTCACAAAGATCTAGCGTTGGCTTCCCGTTGTTGTCGGTATAGCATTAATTAATTAATTATGGGGTTTTACGTGCCAAAACCACTTTCTGATTATGAGGCACGCCGTAGTGGGGGACTCCGGAAATTTCGACCACCTGGGGTTCTTTAACGTGCACCTAAATCTAAGTACACGGGTGTTTTCGCATTTCGCCCCCATCAAAATGCGGCCGCCATGGCCGGGATTCGATCCCGCGACCTCGTGCTTAGCAGCCCAACACCATAGCCACTAAGCAACCACGGCGGGTTGTCGGTATAGCATGTAGATGCTGCATGTGAGTATTAATGTCACCTAATAGGATAATTTCGGCATCATTCCTGAAACCCCTAATACTAGCACTTAGGCATCACAATAACCCTTTATTCTTTTCTCTGTAATTATTTCCTGTCCAGAAATGCGTCACATCCAGCCAAGTTTTCTTTCCACTTATGTAGCATGATAAACAAAGATGCCTTTGGCATTTTTAATTTACGCTCTCCTGTTTGGCTCGCTACTGCATGATGATTCCAACTCCCCCTCCCTTTCTTTCCGATTTGGTCCTGTTGCACCCTTGCCAAACGTAATTCTCAATCACATGCGGCTCTTCCGAAACTTTAAGGTGTGTTTCTGCAAGCGCATACACTCCCGTATCTTTTCTCTATTTAATTTCTCCGCAACATCTACCCACTTTTCAATTAAAATAAATTATGGGGTTTTACATGCCAACACCACGATCTCATTATGAGGCACGCCGTAGTGGGGAACTCCAGGAATTCCTTCAAATGCACCTAAATCTAAGTAAACGGGCATTTTCGCATCTCATCCCCCATCGAAATCCGACCGCCGTGACCGGGATTCGATCACGCGACCTCGTCCGTAGCAGCCCAACACCATAGCCATTACCCACTTTTTCTTTCTTCTGCCGCCCTGCATGTTTATTTAGCCTATTGCATGACGAGCTCTCTTCTTTCTTGTTTTCCTCCTTTTTCTATACTATTGACGGCGATGCTGGTCTGAGGTATACCCCTCGGGGAGCTTCTTCACTACTACCTACCTTGACCTCCTGAGCATCCGTGGGCCCCTCAAAAAGGCAATTGCGCGACCACCAAGTCACCAGTCCCAGCCTGTGATTGAAGTGGATCGCGTCTCGTTGAAAAGCGCCATACCTTCTTACCTCCCTGTTTACTTCCACAGCCTCGAAACCTTTCTCTCTGCTCAATCACCATATAGCCTCATTTGGAGCCACAACAGCTCTTTGTACGTTACTGTAACGTAAAGGCACCTCCGGCACCGTGCACACCAAAATATGCACCCGAGGCGCCATCTCGCGCAAGTCGTCTACCCACTTCGCCAAGCTCTGAGGTATTCCTGCCCCTTTTCTGTTTAGCACGTCATTTAGCCCACCTGCTACTACTGCTACAGATCGCGTCGCTGGGTATTTTTCGCGAGCTTTTCTTTTGCTCGCTCCATGACAGCGCGCAATATCCGCCATCAAGATGTCCCTATATATACTGTTGCTCTTTTGCCGCCTTTCCCCCTCTCCACAGTTGCCTCTGAGCATCTAGCCAGGTTTGTCTCGCCGGCGGTAATCACCATTTCACTCTCTCCTACTGCCGAGGCGTCTCCCTGCTTCGCTTTTGAATCCTTTTTCGCGTGATCCGGATTGGACAAGGGGTGTTGCCCCCTGCGTTGCTGTTATGCCTTTGCGGTCGCTTCAAGGTGGGTGAGGTTCTTTCCAGCAGATGGATGGATGGAATGAGCGTCCCTTTGGAACGGGGTGGTGGGTTGCGCCACCGAGCTCTTGTTACACTCTAAGAACAGTTTACACCCTACGGCGTGCCCCTTCTGCCACACAACGATAATCGTCATCTGCCTTGATGCGTTTCCTTTCTTTAACGCTGCGAGCCCGGAACTTTCCAGTAACGAACGGCACGCGCGTTTTCAGAAGGGGCACTCCAAAGGGTGTAAACTGTTCTACGCTGATAACGCGCGTGCCGTTCGTTACTGGAAAGTTCCGGGCTCGCAGCGTTAAAGAAAGGAAACGCATCAAGGCAGATGACGATTATCGTTGTGTGGCAGAAGGGGCACGCCAAAGGGTGTAAACTGTTCTTACAGTGTATTATATTGCCTAATGACCTATACCTGTGTTAAAGAAAGGGGAAGGAAAAAAGAAACCCACGATGAATCCCCGTAACCAAATTTTCTTACCCCCTGTTATGAACTTTGTTTTTGTGCGTCTCAGTCTTTTGTGATTTCCCTGCTTTTCTTCCACGAATCTTCCAATCGCCTCTTCCTAATCTCTATTGCGAAAATGTTTACTTTCCCCCTGCTCTCGCTGAAACTAAGGGCTTGAAGGAGTGCAGTGGTGGCTAAATCGACAAGCGGGCAGATATCTTCACATTCTAATAAAACATGCTGCATCGTTTCCCTAGCTTTACCGCAGGAAGCGCATGCTTGTTCTTCCTTCTGATATCTCGGTTTATAAGTGCGCGTTCTAAGGCATCGTGATCTCGCTTCGAAAAGTTATCATAAATAGTTTTTTTTTTCCTGCTTTCGTTTTTTTGCTCTTAAGTAGTTACTCATAGCAGGTTTTTTTTTTTTTTTTCCATTGCCGCCACCCATAAGATTATGTCAGCCTCTCTGACTTTCCGCTTGACGTTCTTTGTTGCTGAGTAGCTCACCATACAGGCCGCATACTTGCTGGTTAGCTTCATTGTTCTTTTCCTCCACTGTGAATCATTGTTTTTCTGTACAGATATCTGTACACCTCCTAGCCCGTTTACTTTCTTCGGTACTTGTGAGTCGTTCTTCAAAATCAATTTTACTGTGAGCTTCCCTGACTTGAAAACTTGTCCAGCCCATATCAGCCTGCACAGCTTCATTTGTACTCTTTCTGTGAGCGCCTAATGCAAGGCGTCCCATTGACCTTTGGTCGCCATCGAGTCCTGATTGTACCCCTGACTTCAAGCAAACAACCGAATTTCCAAATGTAAGTCCTGGAACCATTACACCTTTTAATATACCGCGGAGCACCTCGTATCTATTCCAATTTTTATTGACAAGGCTGGCGTGACGAAAGCAGTGACGCCAAAATCACTGTCGCCTACTCGGGAACATCCCCATTAGATTCTATGGCAGTCAGGCCATGTATAACATGACGTCATGAATCGTAGTGAATAGGCCGTGTGCTATCTTGGTAGTGTTGAATTAGCTGTGCCAGTATTGACGTCGTTGCTCTCCGTCGCAGCACAGCGCGCGCGCAGCAGTTTCGCTCCGGCTCCGAAATCGTTAGGCCATGCGTCATACGTAGCCCTGAGTAGCAGGCAGCTTTCGATCAGCAGCGCCTCGAGCAGAACCGGGAACCAGCTACTCTACGCCGTCCGATGCTGCAGCCCGGGCACCAGAACCCTGCCGGTGCGGGCAAGTGCAAGCAGCAACTGCGTACCTAGGATCCGGCAGCCTATAGCAAGCCGTCGTTAATTGAACCGTCGGGATTAACCTAGTTATAAACGCCGGGGCACCACGTTTTCGCTTCGCTGGTTTATTTATTTATTATTTATTTATTTATTTATTTTTATGTACTTATTTATTACATAGTGCAGACCACAATATGGCCCTTGCAGGATGGGCATACACGTTTATACAGGCTGCTTCCGCGAACACTTTAAAAAAAAATTTAAAGGGGCCTATGGCAGATAGCAGAATTCTAGTCCATGAGCTCGTCTACTCGAAGAGGCAGACATTACCTGTAAAAAAAATAAAAAGCATAAGTGCTTCGGAGGTGATTTCTGAAACGTGAATATTAGTAGTAATATCTCCCCCCTGTCTCTGTCAGTACTTTTCATCTTTATCTTTCTGTCGCCCCATACACCTTCTCTAGTGCAGGCCAGCAAACTGGATATCTAGCTGCCCGTTAACATCCCTGCCTTTCTCATCTCATTTATCTCTATTTCTCTCTCTGTTGATCCGTGGCGTACATGGACCATTTCGCGTGAGCGCCAGTTGAATCATCGCGGTCGTCCTGCCTGAGTCTCGCTTTTATAAATAAATTAGAGCTCTAGACCACGGCAGAACGCCGCTGCGACGAAACCTACAACGTACACTTAAAATTCAAGTTGACTTTGGTGTCCCCTAAAACCAAACATCATGAAATTGTGATGCGGTATCTTGCCATTACAGGTCGTAAAGGGTGCGGTGCGCCCAGAACCTCTGAGTTTGCGAACCAAACGCTTTAGTGTCACAAACATAGGTGCTTATCGAAAATGTTGCTCATACGCCGCGTCACACGCTCTTTCAGTTTGAGCTTTACTCAGGTCTTTCTGCATGAAAGTCGTGCAGCATTTGCCTACTTTGATAAAGATTAGGCGCTTTATTCAGTCATCTCTTATTCGATATACCTTCGCGGTATGCTTTATAAAGTGAACGCATTCTTATTTAATTTTGTTCTCGCACGAAACTTTATTGTTTATATTTATTTATTTAGTCCGTAGTGCAGACCACAATGTAGCCCTTGCAGGACGGGCATACGCGTTTATAGAGGGTATTTCCGCGAAAACTTTCAAAACATTTTTTAAAGGGACCTATGGCAGATTGAACAATTCTACTCCATGCGCTGGTCTACGCGAAGAGGCGGACATTACTTGCAAAGAAGAATGAAAACCATAGTTGTCTATTTAAAACGTTTCCCTAATTATGTTTTGACTAATTATGTTGTGGCACACATAACAATTTACAAATTCTAGCGGGTGAGGCTGCAAGGCATATCCGCTTGAAAAGAATTGTGTGATGACACCATTGACGAAATATGCGCCGTCAAACTTGCGGTAATAATGTACTATCGTCCTGCCTACTTTCTTAACAAAACGTCGTTTTATGCATTGAAGCACGAAATTAACGGCAACACCAATGCGTTTATCCGCAAAGTTCTGGAATTAATATTTCGAAACTCGTGTCATCCTGAGAATTCGTTCCAAGTGTATCCGCCTTGCGATCTCTCCGGATAGAATTTGTAAATTTCAATTTCTGCCATAAGGTTATTAGTTAAAAACCTAATTAGTAAACTTTTGTTGATTAGCTGATTATGCATGTCAATTTTTCGTGCAAGTCATGTCCTCCTCTTTAAGTAGACCAGCTCACGGACTAGAATTGTGCTATCTGCCAGAGGAAAATAATAAAAAAAAAGTTTTTAAAGTGTTCGCTGAAACGCCCTGTATACAAAAGAAGTTGATGTACAAAGAAGCAAAAACAAAAGAATAGTGTGCATCAGAAAACTACATCTGTATACCTACACATGCACGTAACCAGAAATGCCGTCACAAATTATGCGGTAGATGTGGTGCGGAAAGAACACACAAGCACACACACGCACGCGCGCAAACATGCGCACGAAAGAACATTTCAGACAAAAATTGTCTTCGAGGGCATCTCATCCTTTGCCAATGTTTTTTCAAAGGACGGCGCACTAACTGCAGCCTAGCAAAAAACTTCAGTTCGAAGAATCAGCATTCTTTTTCCTGTCGTGATCTGCGTGGCCTTGCTACAAATTAAAAATTGCTTTGCCTTTCAGTCATTTTTATGGCGTACCTTATCTATACGTGTTTTGTACCTGATATTTATGTATGAGCAAGAGTTTTTCCATGCGGAAGCGTACGTTGGAATTTGCCCTTGGCAAAATTCGAAGTTCGGCGATGCATACAGGTATAGAATTCCATCCTTTCGACCGTTTTATTTTCCATTGCGTAGCGAGTAAAGTATGCCTAGTAAAACACGTTGTTGGGTTAGTAGGGGCATTGTATTTAAGAAAAAAAAACAAGAAGAGGCGCACACAGGAAACATACAAGAAGATAGACACAGGAAACATACAAGTCTTTCCAATCTCTTTCCAGCCTTTTTCATGTCTTCATATGTGTTTCCTGTGTGCGTCTTTCTCTGGCTCTTTTTTTTTTCCCTTAAATAATGT